>NC_047118.1:25731829-25997344 GCF_902500255.1 Thalassophryne amazonica | reverse complement strand
GTTGTTGTGCCCCTCTGATGTGGGTCTGTGGTATCAGGCGGCAGAGTGATGCACGCCATCGCGTCGCGTCGTGTTTGAAGCCGTCAGGTTTCACCACGTTAACACTGCCGAGGCCTCGTCCCTTTTGATGGACTGGGTAATAATGTAGCTGTCACCTTCACCTCATCAGGTCTGAATCACGAAGCTCCTCTGTGAAACGAATGAACCTTTCAAGTCAGGACGGATGTCGGTGACGTTGACCTTTGTGACAGATGCTGGGCTCAGCAGCGCGGCGGCGTCTGACAGCTGAGATCTTGGCATTTCCGTTCCTGCAGTGAGCTGCATTAAAATGTGCACGCTCAGCTGTGTTCAGCTTTTAGCTCATCCACACAACAAATGGCCAATTTCAGGAAATATTCATATCGGGGGTAACAATGTCCAAAAACCAATGTTTTGTGTGATCATAATGTCATGCTGTAATATGACAATATTTGTTTGTCTGTTTGTTCCCTTATTCCACTGACATCTTTTGGTTGAATTACAAAAACCCTAACCCTTCAAGCTTGAAAGGTATGTTCTTGCTTTCACCATATCTTAAGAAATCCCCCATTTTAAATTACTTTTTCAGTATAATGCCCATTTGTTGCATATTAAAATGTTCAGAACAGCCTTATACCCCCATCACACACAGCCAGAATTACAAAGAATGGCATCGGAATTATGAATCGGCGCACATCCAAAAAGTGTCATATTTCAGTTCCAAAACGTTCTGACAGCCATCTGCGGAAGTCAACACAGTTGGTCAAAATCGGCCGGCGGCCCCGATTGTGATGCACATGTTTAAAACCCTCCGGGTGCCATTGAGATGGGACACCTATCCGATGGCGAGCCGTGTGTAATCTGACGACCATCTGACTGCAATTTACATATTCTGATGGCGGCAAAACAGGATCCGAAACAATTTGAGCACATACAAGGGAACCTCGAGAGGGATCTGGCACTGCAAAGCCTGCCGGTATGACCTGCAGTGCCAGGTATAATAATGTCCACCACCCCCACCCCCACTTCCCCCAGAGCGCAAAGGAACTGTTGAAATGTATGTGGCATGCTTCATCATGATAAGTTATGAATTATGAATTATTATCATGTACAGTGAATGTGAACAGTGGCTATCAAACCAAAAGCTCCGTGCGCTACTGCGCCCATGCAGCTGCAAATCTGAACAGGCTGTTATATCCACAGTAGACCTTACAGTACAGATATTTGTCCATTCCTTCCCATGGGTGATGTAAATAATGTGAATTATTGTGTCCATCATAACACAGGCAGCTGTGTCTCTCTGTGGTGCACAGTAATGTGTCATTGCACACGTCAGGCTCGGAGCTGGATGGATCTCACACTGTAATGAATGATCACCTTCTAACTCTGGAGAAGATATAACATGGAACTGTTGTGCCAGGCTGTGACAGCATTAATAAACATGAATCTCACCTCCAACAGTGGTCCAGGAGTGTTTCACAGTGCAGGGTGGACGTGAAGCCTGGACAGCAGCCTGTGGTTAAAATCCTCTCACCCAAAATAAAAAATTTAATCCCATGTGATAATCCAACCATCACAGTGTCCAGAGCTGCATTGTGCTCCTGAAGTGAGCAAACAAGAAAAAAGAAAGTTCCTTGGAAAGGCTCCGTCTGACGCATGGGACTGCATGGCCAACTCCCAGCAGACTTTGAGCAAAGCTATCCAGTGGCATGCGCATGTACATGCCACCTGCACACGCCCTTAGTGACCCATGCAGCGTTATGCACTCACATGCACACACACACACACACACACACACACACACACACACACACACACACACACACACACACACACACACACACACACACACACACACACACACACACACACACACACACACACACACACACGACTGAGTGATAATTGCAACCCCATGCATGTGCGCGGCTGCGCATTCGTGCATGTGCGTGTGAGGAACACAGCGCTCCGGTCTTGTGTTTGCCATCCAGACATCCAGACAGTTTTGGCTAAAGTCTAGGTCATTGGCATTGAAGATCAAAAATCTGATTTTCACTCTGATGTCCACCAAACGTGGAACTCTTATTTTGCTGTGTTCTGGAATTGCCCAGGCAAGGTCAAATTTGCCAAAGGTCAGAAATTGGGGTCAAGGTCACTGGGATTAGAGGTCACATTTTCATGTTTTATCTCACAAATACAAACAGACCTGCTCAACTCTGTTTCAAGACGTAGTTAATAAAAAGTCATGAGTCCTTATGGCTTTAAGCCACACCCCTTTATTGTACTTTATCACACATAAAGGACGGAATCTGCTTTGTTTTAAAACAGCATGAAACCTGTTGATGATGATTAAGTTTGTGTGGAAAACTACAGCATATTCATTCATTCATTCATTCAAGTGTAGACTTTCAGATTTAATTTGAAAGGGGGCAGGGAATAGTTGAATCTTTTTTTTTTTACATGAAACATTTTGTAATTACAGCCATTTTTATACATATTCTGTCCATTTTCAGAGTCCATTAGAAATTGAACATTTGACTGACACATTGTTCCAAATTAATTATTTGTTTATTGAGTGTCTTCTGCAAATAAAAAGTCAATGTGCTGAATGTGAACTTGGCAGCTCTTCATTGAAATTCTGAATATGAGGTCAAAACAATGTCAATGCCAGTGAAGGAATTAGACTGGAAAAAGGATAAATAATTAAATAAATCAATAAATACACATATTAAACCTCAGGAGTGTCCGTATAAACAATATGGTTAATTTTTAAGAATAAATTATGAACACTGAGGTTTCCAGAAAACTCCTAAAAACAACATTTTTATCACTTCAAACATATCTTAAATACATATTTTTCAATGCACTTTCTTACATTCATGCATATTGCTTATGCACATGTTTTTACAGATGTGTTAGTGAGTAGGTATTCAGTGTTTATAATGTCATGGTCACATTATATTCATAATATTGTGATGGTATTTTTCAAACGGGATCCAGTTTTATTTGCAGAAAAATGACAAAATCACAGTAAAATCTGGTTCAATCTCACTATAATTCAGTGTGTTTATGTTGCTGTGGGTTTTTCGTGCTGCTCTTTTGATAAGAGTCACTAAAGTCAGAACATTTGAAATCCCACACACAGCCTTTATATTAGCATTTGCTTTTCCACTGCGTGGAGGTCAAAGGTCTGACTTCCTTTTATGTCACCAACAATAAAAAAACAGTTGTTCTTTTCACTACACTGCTGAATAACAACATTAGTGTCGCAATAATAATAAGAAGGTACCCTGCCTCATCCCAGACTTGGACTCCATTTATGAGGGTCGTGTCAAGAAAAGGGCCAAATCTATTGCTGCAGACCCCAGTTACCCGGGCCACAGACTGTTTGTACCGCTTCCATCAGGCAAGTGGTACAGAAATACTGAGAGACAGTTTTTTTCCTAGGGCTGTCAGAGCTATTAGCTATACCCCCCCCCCCCCCCCCCCCGGTAGTTTTTCATATACACCCCACCACTCTGTAGTTATCGACACACAGACACATAGACACACACACACACACACACACACACACACACACACACACACACACACACACACACACACACACACACACACACACACACACACACACACACACACACACTTTTTTAGGGACTGTAATCATGCATTCAGTATATCTGGCCTGTTTTAATTATTTATTTATTTATTTACAGGGTCTGCAACTCCTGGCACATTGCACTTTATTTATAGAACTGTCATGCACACAGCACTTTTTATCTATAAAGCTGCTATGCATACAGCACTTTTTGATATCCCCTGCTGCATTTCTTTGCCTACTGTATTCTCTGTGTACGAGGTCTGTTAGAAAAGTATCCGACATTTTTTTTTTTTTTTTTTTGCAAAAACCTGATGGATTTGAATCATGTGCTTGCATGAGCCAACCTTGAACCTTTGTGCGCATGCGTGAATTTTTTCACACCTGTCGATTGCCTCAGTTGCTGGTAAGCAGCCTTTGTGTGAGGATGGGTGTTGTGCTCTCGGTGGATTTTCATTGCAAGGAAAATGATGGAAGGACTGGAGCAGCACTACTGAATCAAATTTTGCCAGAAACTGGGCGACAGCCAGATGGAAACCATTCGCAAGATTCAGACCGCTTTCGGTGGCTTTTCAGTTGTGTAACTATCCAAGAAATTGTGGAAGAAGTGGGCATCATTTTTCGGAGTCCAGCATGTCCTGAGAGACTTCAACACGGAGGTGCTTTTGCTCCGCCGTTAGCAGCTTTGGCACGAATTTCACCGCCACTCTTTTCATGGCCAAATCTTCTGTCACAGTGGAATGTGCCGAAAAAGTGCTGATGTTCACCTCTTCCGCAATTTCTCGGATAGTCACATGACAGTCCCGCATCACCACAGCATTCACTTTGGAATGATCTGGTCATTTCAGCATGTTGATGGCCGACCGGAGCGTGGCTTGCTCTCCACCGTTGTGCAGACGTCTTTAAACCGGTTGTACCGCTCCTTAATGTGTGTGATGCCCATAGGATTGTCACCGAAAGCCGTCTGAATCTTCCGAATGGTTTCCATCTGGCTGTCGCCCAGTTTCTGGCAAAATTTGATGCAGTAGCGCTGCTCCAGTCGTTCCGTCATTTTCCTTGCAATGAAAATCCGCTGAGAGCACTACACATGACCTCACGCAAATGCTGCTTGCCAGCAACTGATGCAATCGACAGGCGTGAAAAAATTTACGCATGCGCATGAAGGTTCAAGGTTGGCTCATGCAAGCACACATGATTCAAATCCATCAGGTTTTTGAAAAAAAAATAAGGTCCGATACTTTTCTGACAGACCTCGTATATAGTTGAATGTGTATTGTTGTCCTTTGTCTTAAATTGTTGTATGAGGTTTTATGCTAGACAAGGTGAAGCTGCAAGTTAAATTTTGTTGAATTTTATTCAGTGACAACAAAAGGTATCTTATCTTGTCTTAATTATGAAAATGAGATGGTGGTTGCTATGGTAACCCTAACCCCCTGACTGGATCACCCATTCGCCAAACTTAAAAATGTGCACCCAAACAAATGCGGTGGGAGAATTCTAAATGCTTTGAGAACAGCCAGGTGGTGTTAATTAATTAATCTGAAAGAATCATTACTTGTGGACACCGAGTAAATTAAATGAAGCACAACATAAAAATGCTTTCTAGATTTTAGCCGTGATCAGAGAAAAATGCTTTGACTCTCTTAGCCATCACCGTGGCTGACCAGAATCAAGAATATAAGCAAAGAAGAAGAACAGCTCAGTCATATATCATTTTTAGAACAACACAGATTTAAATCCTACAACAACAGACAAAGTTTGCAATATGAAAAGTTTCTGCAGTCACAGCAGCAGAAGCAGATTCCTCCAGAGCTGTCTGGGTGTTTCATGACTTCCCTCACATATCACATTCTTTTACGGTCACTCAATTTTTGGTTTACTGATCTTTGCAGAATCATTGATGCTTTGATTTATTTTGCAGCAGTTGAGAAGCTGAGTGAGGAATTGGAGTGTCTTGGTTTGAGATGGTCCTGGATTAAGACTAAGATTCAGGTTTTTGTCATCTTCCTGGACTCAGCCATCGGAAGTGTATCTGTATGTGGTGGAGTTGGACATTCACTGATCTTGGCAGTGACATACATGTTCCTGGGTCCTCAGCCTTTGAGATTGACAGGCACCTGGGAAGATCTCATGGAGTCATGAGGTCAGCGGACAGAGGTGTTTGAAAATGCCAATATCTTTGCAGGTGAATGAAAGTCCAAGTCTTTAGGGTCATGGTCACGCCTGCTTTGCCGTATGGTTGTGAGACTTGGACACTAACCAGTCACCTGAGGTGATAACTGGGTGTGTTTGGCACTAAGTGTCTTCAAAGGATCCTTGAGTTTCATTAGAATAACTTTGTATCAACCGGACACTTACTAAAAGAGACCAGGTGTCATGTGGGACTATATGCTTCAGTTTTGTATTTTCTTTGTACTGATGTTTGGGTTTTTTCATTGCTTTGTGTTCAGGTTTTGTTTTGCTTTGTGTTTTTCTGACTGCACACTCGTGTTGTGTCTGAGGTTGGGTCTGGGTGTGTCTTGTCCTTTATGTTTGCCACGCCTCCTTCCTGATTGTTCTCACACACCTGTGTCTCATTTTCCCTAATCACCACCTGTTATTTAAACCCTTTGTTTTCTCTCATGTCTTTCCCAGTTTGCTGTACCTTGTGTCTTTGCTCCCAGCCTTTTTCACAGTCCTTGTTCTTTGTTATTGCCACACTGTGTTTTCTGAACCTTTTGCCTGTTTTTTAACCTTGAGGTAGTCTCATAATTTGGATACCACCAACCTTTGCCTCTTTACTCAGTAAATCATTTCACGCCTCTGTATGAGTCTCATATTTGTGTCAAGCCTTTGTGGGTCCAAGTTCGTGACACTAAGATGAGGAGAATCACATGCATTGTGAAGGAGTGTCAGCTACGACATTTTGGCCATGTGGCCCATTTCTCTGTGCATGATCCAGCACCCCAGCAGTTGGAGAAGACCAAGGACATGCCCACATTTCACATGAATGCAACAGATAGCCGATAAATGCTTATTTTAGATATGTGGGAATGGACTGGTTGTCTGCCTGGGTGGTTGCCATCCTGGACCCAAGGCAGTTAACTAGTGCACGATCCCAGACTTGACTTTTTGAGAACTGCCTCTTTGTTTTTCCATCATTTTTGTATGAATGATGAAAACTTGCTCAGAAATGACATGGAAATGTTCATGTATTCATCCACAGAATTGGCTGTCAGTGTGATCATTTGTGTTAAAATGAATCCTTACATTTACATTATTTCGCCTATCTATTCAAATCCCCATAATTACTAAAGGATTAATATGATATTCTTGTTAAACCCCCTGAATTAAAGCTGAAGGTCGACACTGCAAGAACATCCTGATTGTTTCGTTTTGCCTCCACTGTGATGGCGTGCAGCAAGAAAGTGTCAAAGATTTGTGTCACCTGACTGTTTATTCAAAAGAATTTTCAAACTAACATCTGTTTATTTGTACCCTTCATCGACACAGCTACTAGTAGGTGACTATGGCTGCCTATGGATTGAGCAGCGACTCAACCATGTCTGAGTCGCACGGCGTCCAGTCTTTAATCCATTAATCAGCATGTGCGTGCAGTACTATAGTAATATTCTAACCCAGGACGTACTTATACACATAGAAACTTAGAACTTAGGTTCCCTCAGCTTTGTTTGGACAAAGTTTTCATGTATTTTGATTTTTCATACTCAAGTGATTGCTGGTGTGTGCTTTTGATTTTGTACAATAAATCACCTATTGTTTCACCTTACCTCCCATTTTTGACTGCATATATATATATATACAGTGAGGAAAACAAGTATTTGAACACTCTGCAATTTGCAAGTTCTCCCACTTAGAAATCATGGAGGGGTCTGAAATTTTCATCTTAGGTGCATGTCCACTGTGAGAGACATAAACTAAAAAAAAAAAAGAAAAAAAAAATCTGGAAATCACAATGTATGATTTTTTAATAATTTATTTGTATGTTACTGCTGCAAATAAGTATTTGAACACCTACCAACCAGCAAGAATTCTGGCTCACACAGACCTGTTAATTTTTCTTTAAGAAGCCCTCTTATTCTGCACTCTTTACCTGTATTAATTGCACCTGTTTGAACTTGTTACCTGTATAAAAGACACCTGTTCACACACTCAATCAATCACACTCCAACCTGTCCACCATAGTCAAGACCAAAGAGATGTCTAAGGACAACAGGGACAAAACTGTAGACCTGCACAAGGCTGGGATGGACTACAGGACAACAGGCAAGCAGCTTGGTAGAAGACAACAACTGTTATGATTATTTATTAGAAAGAAAGAAGAAGAAACACAAGATGACTGTCAATCTCCCTCGGTCTGGGATTCCATGCAAGAGCTCACTTTGTGGGATAAGGATGATTCTGAGAAAGCTCAGAACTACACAGGAGGACCTGGTCAATGACCTGAAGAGAGCTGGGACCACAGTCACAAAGATTACATTAGTAACACATCATGCTGTCATGGTTTAAAATCCTGCAGGGCAGCAAAGTCCCCCTGTTCAAGCCAGCACGTGTCCAGGCCCATTTGAAGTTCACCAGTGACCTTCTGGATGATCCAGAGGAGGCATGGGAGAAGGTCATGTGGTCAGATGAGACCAGAATACAGCTTTTTGGAATCAACTCCACTTACCATGTTTAGAGGATGAGAACAACCCCAAGAAAACCATCCCAACTGTGAAGAATGTGGGTAGAAACATCATACTCTGGGGGTGCTCTTCTGCAAAGGGGACAGGACGACTGCACCATATTGAAGGGAGGATGGATGGAGTCATGTATTGGGAGATTTCGGCAACAACCTCCTTCCCTCAGTAAGAGCATTGAAGATGGGTCATGGCTGGGTCTTCCAGCATGACAATGACCCCAAACACACAGCCAGGGCAACTAAGGAGGGGCTCCGTAAGAAGCATTTCAAGACCCTGGAGTGGCCTGGCCAGTCTCCAGACCTGAACTCAGTAGAAAATCTTTGGAGGGAGCTGAAACTCCAAACCTGAAAGATCTAGAGAATCTGTATCTGTATCTGAGATCTGTATGGAGGAGTGGACCAAAATCCCTGCTGCAGTGTGTGCAAACCTACGGAACCCGGGAGAGGTCACTTAAAGTGATTTTTTTTTCTCTGACCATGGTAATTTGTGCACACGTTTTCCTTTAATCGAGCCCTCAAATTAATAAAACGTGCACACGTTTCCTTTTAATCGAGCCCTCGAATTAATAAAACATGCGCATGTTTTCCTTTAATCAAGCCCTTGAATTAATAAAATGTGTGCACGTTTTCTTTTAATTGAGACCTCGAATTAATAAAACGTGCGCACGTTTTCCTTTCGTTCAAAATGAAATTCATAATATGAACTAAACTGTCATCCTCACGATGGGGAGCCACTTTGCCCTCAGCATCCTTTTTAATGTGCTTAATCTCCAGATGATGCCATGCTGGGCAGCTGGAGTTCTTTGTATATCCTTGGGCGCCCAAACCATAATGATACACTCTGACCAGATCCATTTACAAAGGGGAAATGTATTACACTGTCTGCTGGTTTTTTGGCTAATAGCCAACATTTATGTGTCACGACAATATTGAATGCATGTTTGTGCACACAATGTAATAAAACAAGCGCACAATATAACAAAACGTGCGCACAATATAATAAAATGTGCGCACAATATAACAAAACGTGCGCACAATATAATAAAGCGTGCACACGTTCTCTCCACATGCAAAACATTTTGCAATACTTCCAGGGCTCCATACAAACCTGGTGAAAAACTACAGGAAATGTTTGACCTCTGTAATTACAAACAAAGGGTAACTGTACCATTTTCACAGGTGTTCAAATACTTATTTGCAACAGCAACATACAAATAAATTATTTAAAAAATCATATGTTGTGATTTCCAGATTTATTTATTTTTTTTAGATTATGTCTCTCACAGTGGACATGCACCTAAGGGCCCTGTCCCACTGGGGAGAGGATTAATTGCACATGAATTGCGTACACAAATTGCGGGCATTCATTGTTGTCCGCAACAAAAAAGACAAATGTCCCAGTATGAATTACGGAGTTTATCACAGCAATATTACGGGTGTATTATGAATGCATCACGCACGTGGTGCGCGTGCATGGCATCTGCATTGCGGCCATAAAAGAAGCGCACTCGGGCTGTCGGCATCACTATTTACACAAACAGTACAGCCTCTGAAGCATTTTGCTGGACTTGGACAAGTTGATCACAGAGTTAATATTCATGTTGTCATGCGAGGGTTAACTGTTCATGTGTTTGGGGAGCAGGAGGGGGGAAGCCGCTCAGGTGTGAGACGGTGTTTTTTTTTTTTTTTCTTTTATGAGAGTGTCACAGAAAACAGACTTCAGCGTGAGTTGTGGCTAAACAGCAACTCTTCCTTTTGTTGGTGTTAAATAAAAGTCCTGGATTGCAGCAGCTATTACATCTTTGTGGATTTACACAGCCGGACCGGCACTGACTGGCAGGTATGTTGCTTTCTGCCACATATAGTACTTTGGGTTTACGTGATGTGTTTGTTATGCATTCACAGATTGTCCGCAAAGCAGATGTAATAAAAACGCTTTATTCATGGCCAATCTGTATGCATTCGCTACAACATATTTTAGTGTGTGATGTGGACATGATGGGCACGATATATATCTGTTTTACACACTGTCCCGGTCCGCTGCCAAGCCGCAAATCCCCGTCAGTTGCGGATATCAGCGGTTAACGGCAGATATACAGAGCACAGAGTGAGTATGTATTGTGTACGAATTGAGTATATACTCATATGGAGTATGTAAGGCGGATGTTATCCACATTCAGATTTTTGAACAGCTCAAAAATCCTGGCTGCGGACATGCGTGCCTCTGCGGATGATCACAGGCATGTTCGGATGACGGCCGACTCATACAGGCATGTTACACGGATATTGTGGATGTTTGGCGAATATGGGCCAATTTTGTGCGCAATCCATACGCAAATCCTCCTAAACGCCAGTGGGACAGGGCTCAAAGATGAAAATTTCAGACCCCTCCATGATTTCTAAGTGGGAGAACTTGCAAAATCGCAGGGTGTTCAAATACTTATTTTCCTCACTCTATATATATATATATATATATATATATATATATATATATATATATATATATATATATATATAGAGGGCTGTCCGTAAAGTATAGGTCCTTTTTATTTTTTTCAAAAACTATATGGATTTCATTCATATGTTTTTACGTCAGACATGCTTGAACCCTCGTGCGCATGCGTGAGTTTTTCCACGCCTGTCGGTGACGTCATTCGCCTGTGAGCACTCCTTGTGGGAGGAGTCGTCCAGCCCCCCGTCAGAATTCCTTTGTCTGAGAAGTTGCTGAGAGACTGGCGCTTTGTTTGATCAAAATTTTTTCTAAACCTGTGAGACACATCGAAGTGGACATGGTTCGAAAATTAAGCTGGTCTTCAGTGAAATTTTAACAGCTGATGAGAGATTTTGAGGTGATACTGTCGCTTTAAGGACTTCCCACGGTGCGAGACGTCGTGCAGCGCTCTCAGGCAGCGTCATCAGCCTGTTTCAAGCTTAAAACCTCCACATTTCAGGCTCTATTGATCCAGGACGTCGTGAGAGAACAGAGAAGTTTCAGAAGAAGTCGGTTTCAGCATTTTATCCGGATATTCCACTGTTAAAGGAGATTTTTTTAATGAAAGACGTGCGGGCGGATTGCAGCGTCGGCTCGCAGCCGCCGCGACGCTCCGCCACAGGAAAAACACCTCTGTTGGAAGCCTTGAGGACACGTTGGAACATCTCCAGCTGATAAACAATTTCTCATATACTCACTCCACTGAAAGCCATCAAAAGCCGCCTGGATTTTACAAATGGTTATCAACACGGAGGTGTTTTTCCTGTGCCGCCGCGCCGCGTCGGCTGCGTCCCGACGCGCGGACCCGTCCGCACGTCTTTCATTAAACAAAAATCTCCTTTAACAGTGGAATATCCGGATAAAATGCTGAAACCGACTTCTTCTGAAACTTCTCTGTTCTCTCACGACGTCCTGGATCAATAGAGCCTGAAATGTGGAGGTTTTAAGCTTGAAACAGGCTGATGACGCTGCCTGAGAGCGCTGAGCGACGTCTCGCACCGTGAAAAGTCCTTAAAGCGACAGAATCACCTCAAAATCTCTCATCAGCTGTTAAAATTTTCACTGAAAACCAGCTTAATTTTTCGAACCATGTCCACTTCGATGTGTCTCACAGGTTTAGAAAAAATTTTGATCAAACAAAGCGCCAGTCTCTCAGCAACTTCTCAGACAAAGGAATTCCGACGAGGGCCTGGACGACTCCTCCCACAAGGAGTGCTCACAGGCGAATGACGTCACCGACAGGCATGGAAAAACTCACGCATGCGCACGAGGGTGCAAGCATGTCTGACGTAAAAACATATGAATGAAATCCATATAGTTTTTGAAAAAAATAAAAAGGACCTATACTTTACGGACAGCCCTCGTATATATATATATATATATATATATATATATATATATATATATATATATATATATATATTTTATCTCTTCTAATAGAGTAAGACACAAAGTGTGTAGATTTCTTTTTTCTTTATTTTCTTTGAAGCACTTTAGTGAGAGGAAATGGAAGATGTCATGTGTTGCCCTTTATTTGGTCCTGTTTGATTTATAACACTGCTCTCTGGGCTTTTCTCTCTTTGCTCAGTTTTCATGATGCTCAGAAATAGTTCTCGTAAATGTAATTTGAAATGTCCATAATGACCAGGAACGAGACATATTGAAAAATGAGTAATGTGGCAATAAGCTTTAAAAAACGATTCCATGAAGACATTTTTTTCTGTTGAAGTGACTCCATTTTCTTCTGATGCGTGTTTGTTTTAAATTTAACTCCAGAAAAACAGGAAGGTAGTTTTTGATTTGCTCTCTTTTCAGTTTTCTTACCCTTAACAGGGATCTGAGCTGTTCTTATTCTTCTGTACATCCTTTTTTCTCATTTATGTGGGGTCCATGTGTGCTCTCAAACCTTTTCAGACCAGATCTCTTTGACCAACTAACTCCCCAAATATCCCAAAACAATTGCAATTTACATACAAGTTGAGTTAATAATGAAAATAATACATATGTGCTTTCTATTTAACTTTGGATGTCACACAGATGTACAAATTGGATCAAAACCTGGACAAAGACACTGAGCTTTTCGATAATGCAGTTTAGATTACAAAAAAGTGCAAAGCTCGGGATGGTCCAGTGTTGGTTCCAGTGGGTCTGAAAGCTCCTCTTGGGCCAACTAGGTGGTGAGGCTGAGCATGGCTGGCACAGGAGGTAAGTCACCGAACTGCAGAGAGAGGATGAATGAGGCGGTCATTTAAACTGCACTGGAGTAGATGATTGATTGCAGAAACGAGTGGCAAACAGGGCAGCCATGCCCAGCCTAAAGGCACCTTGACACTTGCACAAATTTTATCCCTGCACTGGCATGCAATCTGGCGTGTCAGTGAGTAAAGCCAACATAAACTGTGTGTGAACTGTGTGTGACTGTGTGCCAGTGTGCAAAGAAAATTTTGAAATATTCAAAGACGTCTAAAATGTTATCATACATGTAGAAATGCAAATTTATGAGAGATTCTGTGTTGCTAAAGTGAATGTTGATCAATAAAACACAGAAAATTAGCAACTTGCGCTTTTAGTTCTCTTAATTTATACTTATATAGAATTATGGCGTGTGACAAAAAAAAAATGCAGGATATATTGCAGAGAACTTTTAACACAAAGTCCATAAGGACATAGTCTATAAAAAATGCATTTAAAAAGTAGTGGGATCAAAAATTAGCCCAACGTTCCCCACTTTTGTCAGTATGACGTAGGAGTCTATGCTAAATGTTAGCTGGTCAAACCGATGTCATTGTCTCGCTGGACCAAGAACCATCATTTCAGTCTTCTCCTAATTCAAAAGTAAGAAACTGCTCAACAGAAAAGCAGGGGGCCGAAGACGGACCCCTGTGGAATCCTGTATTTCATGGGAACAAGGCCTGAGGTTATTGTAGAGGACACCTTGAGAACTACTGGTCAGGTATGATGTCAACCATGCAAGGACATTTCCAGTAATCCCAAACTGATTCTCCAACCTATGAAGTAGAATACAGTGATCCACCGCATCAAATACAGCGCTAAGATCTAACAGCACCAGAACCGAAGTGGTGTCAGAATCCAAGCAAAAGATAGTAGAGAAGCTTGAATCTTCGACTGGACTGGGTTGCTTGACGCGAGGACGTTTCGCTTCAAATCGCAGAAACTTCCTCAGCTAAAATTCTTGCTCTGGTGGTCTGACTTCTGTCTTGACTCTTGTAGAGAAGAATAATTATTATAGAAGAAGAATAATTATTAAATTATTAATTATTCTTCTCTACAAGAGTCAAGACAGAAGTCAGACCACCAGAGCAAGAATTTTAGCTGAGGAAGCTTCTGCGATTTGAAGCGAAACATCCTCGCATCAAGCAACCCAGTCCAGTCGAAGATTCAAGCTTCTCTACTATGGAAACCACCTGGACAACTGAGAGCCTACACAGAAACCAAGCAAAAGATGTTATTGTTGAATCTGTGTGCTGAATAAATTCATTCACCACTTTAGTGAGAACCGTCTCTGTGGAATAATATTTTCTAAAAGCAGACTGCAGTGGCTCAGAGATTATTCTCAGTAAAATAGTCCATGAGCTGCCATTAAACTACTTTTCAAGAACTTCAGAGCAAAATGATCAATTTGATATCAGCCTATAGTTTTCAGAATGGGGTCAAGACTAGATTTCTTAAGTAATGGTTTAATCACTGCAGATTTTAAACATTTAGGAACAGAGGTTAGCGACAGATTAATAATTTCCAGCACAGTCGGCCCAAGAGTGGACCACAGGTCCTTAAACAGTTTTGTTGGTATCCGGTCAAAAAGACAAGATGTGCATTTAGCAGAAGTTACAGGTTTTGTCAACATGCCCAGTGATAGCACCCACCTCAGTAACAGGCTGCAGTGGCTGGACTAAGCCATGCTGGGATATGTTTAACCTAATGTAATTTTGAAGTAATCTAAGAAATCTTTGGCTGTAAATGGAGTCAAAGAGGTTGTCCGTGAATAAGTGTTGCCACTGTGTCTAACAAGAACTTTGAATTATGCTCGTTTTTGTTGATCAAATCAGAGTAATAGGTCCACTTTGTAGCCAGTAATGCATGCTTCTAGTCTAAGACAGCATCACACCACTCAAGGTGGAATATTTCTCGTTTTGAACAATTCCATTTTCACTCTGGACCTATAGACTTGTGCTTGAGGCTACATAAATGATCATTGAACCAAGGAGAGTGTGTTTTGGGGGGCATGGATTTTGTGTAGATACAGCAATCATTTCCAATGTGTTGCTGTCCCTGGCACAGGACCCCCAAATGAACTGAGACGGCTTAGATGAAATGTATTGTCCACAGACAGACATGTAGCAGGACTGGGAATCAAACCCTGGGCCCGTATCCATGAAGGGACTCAAAGTCCTCTCAAAGAGGTCCTAATTTACCCTAAAATGTCCTGGCAAGGGATCTAATACCCCCGTCACACATAGCCGGAATCACACAGAGTGGCGTCAGTCATATGAATGAATGCACATCCGAAATGTGTCGAATTTCAGTTCCAAAACATACTGACTGCCATCTGTGGATGGGACACCTATCTAATGACAGTCCATGTGTAATCTGAGGACCATCGAACCGCAATTTACATATTCCAATGGTGGCAAAATGGGATCAGAAATTATTTGAGCGCATACGAGGGAACCTCGAGATTCAAGATTCAAGAGTCAAACAACTTTATTCATCCCTTAAAGGGCAATTCATATCACACCCAGTTACTTCAGAGAAAAATACAGCAATTAATCCACAATTATTACTAGTTGAATGCAATAATGGCACACATCAGAGTTAAACAACCGCACATATACATTTGATTGTTTATGTACGCTATACTTTGAAACAGTCCATCATCCGAATTGAGGCAATGTGAGTGTGGGTTGCAGCAGCTTCATGCCACGCAACCAAGCATGGGGGTGCAGGAGGGAGGTTGCGGCAACCATGCTGTGCGGCCTCCCAGAGGCGGAAGGAGTGGGAAAGCGGAGGCTGGGGTGGGGCGGTTTGGGGACAGAAACACAAAGAAGGGGAAGGGGTGGGGGGGGGGGCATGTCATGTGTGCAGATGAATTCATATCAGTCTCTGTCTGTGTGTGCTGTAGGGGAGGGCAGATGAGTTCATACCAGTCTGTGGGGGGAAGTGGGGGGGATGAAAAGGGAGCCAAATGCTTCACCAAGGCCGTTCAAATCCTACGGGAGGAAAACTGCGGGGCATTTTGATCTTCAGTAGCTGATAAGGATGGCATGTTTGGGTTAGGCAGAGAGACACAGAATTCCAACATGGCCTCTCTTAAACCTTCCAGATCCAATTGTGAATATTCACTGGTCTCCAACATCAATTCCTTTGCAGGGCAGACAATTGCTCCGAGATGGTTTCCAACTTGCGTTTAAGTTCAAAAGTTAATGCAGTCTAAGATTGTACCACCTTACCCACCTCTTTAATCATGACGGACAGATGTGGGGTTGTGGTTTTGGTAGCAGCCTTCTTGCCAATTTTCCAGTAGGGTCAGGCAGAGCATAATCCAAGCAGCAAAAGACCTCCTACCATAAAGGCAAATAAGAATAAATCCTCAATGTCTTCCATGGAGAGTGGTGCCAAGCACATGACACGCCACTTCTCCCAGGCATCAAGAACATAGCCCACAGGATAGGTTCCATCTGGGCACACAGGGTCCCCCAGCCCTGATACCATGTTGAAAAAACGTGTCAATAGCGTTGAGAGACCAGCTGATCAATTCCATGGTTATTTCAAATAAAGTTTGAAGAATACACAGTCTGATGAAGTTGGGACTTTTGAAGGTTGGGGCAGAGATGGAGAAAAACACAGAAGGAGAGGAGAGAGGAAGAGATGCGACTGCCCTCACCGGAGTCCCACCGCAATCAAGATAGATCTGGCACTGCCAGATAGATCTGGCACTGCAAATACTGCCGGTATGTCCTGCCTGCCATGCATAATAATTTCCAATTTCCAAACCCACGGAGCTCAAAGGCACTGTTGAAATCTATGTGGCACGCTTCATCATGATAATAATTCATAATTATTATCATGTACAGTGAATGTGAACAGTGACTATCAAACCAAAAGCTCCATGCGCTACTGCGCGCACGTGGCCACAAATCTGAACAGGCATCTGAATGCATCATTGCATACATCAGGCTCGGAGCTAGATGGATCTCACGCTGTAATAAATGATCACCTTCTAACTCTTGAGGAGACATAACATGGAACTTGTGGCAGGCCGTTACACCATAAATAAACATGAATCACACCTCCAACAGTGGTCCAGGACTGTTTCACAGCACCGACGTGGACATGAAGCCAGGACAGTAGCCTCTGGTTAAAAGCCTCTTACTCAAAAAAAAAAGCATTACTTCAATGTGATAATCCAACCAACGCAGTGTCCTGAGTTGTGTTGAGCTCCTGAAGTAGGCAAACAAGAAAAAAATTACCTGGAAGGTGCTCCATCTGAGGGACTGCATGGCCCAATGCCAGCAAACTTTGGTGCGAAACTGTCCAGTGCACCCCGCACGCGCGCTTAGTGGCCCATGCAGTGTTATGCATACACACACACACATACAAACACACACACATGGCTGAGTGATAATTGTAGCCCTACCCCTGTGCGCTGAGTGCACATGTGCCATGCACACACACACGCACGTGTCCCATGCTTGCCATCCAGACATTTGGGGATCTGGCAGTCAGCAGTGCCTGTTATGGCCATCTGACAGCAGTCTGTGTCATCTACATACGCTCTGGATGCGATCTGACAGGTGTCAATGAGGCACTTTGTCTGCGCTCCGACACTGCACACCACGCCTCTTTTCCTCCTGACTGCTTCGGATTATGGCAATATTTGCCCTATTGGGCATGCTTCTGGCACATTCTTGCTATGTGTGAGGGGGGCTTTAGCCTAAGAGTGAGCCAGCACGTGTCTGAGAGCAACTGTGAGCAAGTAGGGGACAGAAACTCCCGTCTTTGTGAGGAGGCGGGGATGATCCCTTTGCTAGGTAGTTGTATGATTCAGTCCTCTAAGAGCTATGATTGGTTCCGCTCTGCTCAGGATATTACACATTGCCAAGGTCAGAAGAATAAAAATCAGCCGTATTAATTTGTCACTGTATATAGGCCTCCTGGCCTGTATTCTGAATTCTTAGATGAATTTGGTATGTTCATTTCTAACTTGTCAACTAGGTTAGGTTAAACATATCCCAGCATGCCTTAACCCAGCCACTACACCCTGCTATTGAGGTGAGCGCCATTACTGAGGTATTACCTAGATTTAGAGAATTTGATTGTATCTCACTATGTTGACAAAACTCGGAACGTCAACAAGAAGCACAATCTGTTTATTTGATACTATACCAACAAAACTGTTTAAGGACCTGTGGCCCATTCTTGGGCCAACTGTGCTGGAAATTACACTCAACAAAAATATAAACGCAACACTTTTGGTTTTGCTCCCATTTTGTATGAGATGAACTCAAAGATCTAAAACTTTTTCCACATACACAATATCACCATTTCCCTCAAATACTGTTCAAAACCAGTCTAAATCTGTGATAGTGAGCACTTCTCCTTTGCTGAGATAATCCATCCCACCTCACAGGTGTGCCATATCAAGATGCTGATTAGACACCATGATTAGTGCACAGGTGTGCCTTAGACTGCCCACAATAAAAGGCCACTCTGAAAGGTGCAGTTTTATCACACAGCACAATGCCACAGATGTCGCAAGATTTGAGGGAGCATGCAATTGGCATGCTGACAGCAGGAATGTCAACCAGAGCTGTTGCTCGTGTATTGAATGTTCATTTCTCTACCATAAGCCGTCTCCAAAGGTGTTTCAGAGAATTTGGCGGTACATCCAACCAGCCTCACAACCGCAGACCAGGTGTAACCACACCAGCCCAGGACCTCCACATCCAGCATGTTCACCTCCAAGATCGTCTGAGACCAGCCACTCGGACAGCTGCTGAAACAATCGGTTTGCATAACCAAAGAATTTCTGCACAAACTGTCAGAAACCGTCTCAGGGAAGCTCATCTGCATGCTCGTCGTCCTCATCGGGGTCTCGACCTGACTCCAGTCGTAACCACTGGCGTTTGGCACGTTGGAGAGGTGTTCTCTTCACGGATGAATCCCGGTTCACACTGTCCAGGGCAGATGGCAGACAGCATGTGTGGTGTCGTGTGGGTGAGCGGTTTTCTGATGTCAATGTTGTGGATCGAGTGGCCCATGGTGGCGGTGGGGTTATGGTACGGGCAGGCGTCTGTTATGGACGAAGAACACAGGTGCATTTTATTGATGGCATTTTGAATGCACAGAGATACCGTGACGAGATCCTGAGGCCCATTGTTGTGCCATACATCCAAGAACATCACCTCATGTTGCAGCAGGATGATGCACGGCCCCATGTTGCAAGGATCTGTACACAATTCTTGGAAGCTGAAAATGTCCCAGTTCTTGCATGGCCGGCATACTCACCAGACATGTCACCCATTGAGCATGTTTGGGATGCTCTGGACCGGCGTATACGACAGCGTGTACCAGTTCCTGCCAATATCCAGCAACTTCGCACAGCCATTGAAGAGGAGTGGACCAACATTCCACAGGCCACAATTGACAACCTGATCAACTCTATGCGAAGGAGATGTGTTGCACTGCATGAGGCAAATGGTGGTCACACCAGATACTGACTGGTATCCCCCCCCCCAATAAAACAAAACTGCACCTTTCAGAGTGGCCTTTTATTGTGGACAGTCTAAGGCACACCTGTGCACTAATCATGGTGTCTAATCAGCATCTTGATATGGCACACCTGTGAGGTGGGGTGGATTATCTCAACAAAGGAGAAGTGCTCACTATCACAGATTTAGACTGGTTTGTGAACAATATTTGAGGGAAATGGTGATATTGTGCATGTGGAAAAAGTTTTAGATCTCTGAGTTCATCTCATACAAAATGGGAGCAAAACCAAAAGTGTTGCATTTATATTTTTGTTGAGTATATTAATCTTTCTTTAACTTCTGGATCTGTTCGTAAATGTTTCAAATCTGCAGTGATTAAACAATTACTTAATAAACCTAATGTTGACCCTAGTGTATTGAAAATCTATAAGCCGATATCAAATCTATCATTTTGCTCAAAAATTCAGGAAAAATTGGTGTCACGGCAGTTCGTGGACTATCTTACTGAGAATAATCTTTTTGAGCCACTGCAGTCTGCTTTTAGAAATGATCATTCCACAGAGACAGCTCTCACTAAAGTGGTGAATGATCTTCTGCTTACTATGGATTCGGACACCACTACGGTTCTGGTGCTGTTAGATCACAGTGCTGCATTTGATACTGTGGATCATCATATTCTACGTGATAGGCTGGAAAATCATTTTGGGATTACTGGGAGTGCCCTTGCTTGGCTGACGTTATACTTGACCAGTTGTTCTCACTGTGTTTTGTAAAGTAACACTACCTCTAACCATAGTGACATGAAATTTGGGGTTCCACAGGGGTCTGTCTTAGACCCCCTGCTTTTCTCCCTTTATATAGCACCCCTTGGGCACATATTGCGGCGTTTTGGGATTACCTTTCACTGCTATGCTAATGCTACTCAGTTATACATGCCGATAGCTGCTGGTACTCTCATTCACATAAAATCCTTATAAGATTGCCTTGCATCAGTGAGAAGTTGGTTGTCTAGAAACTTCCTCCTTTTAAACTCTGAAAAGACTAAAATGATGGTTCTTGGTCCAGTGAGACATCGGCATCAATTTGACCAGTTAACGCTTAGCCTCGGCTCGTGTGTCGTACATCACACTGACAAAGTGAGGAACCTTGGGGTAATTTTGATCCTACATTGTCCTCTGACCTCCACATTACAAATATTACGAGGAGTGCTTTCTTCTGCCTGCGAAATATAGCAAAGATATAGCGTCCCATCCTGTCTATGGCTGATGCTGACACCCTGATCCATGTGTTTAGCTCATCTAGATTGGATAGTTTACCACAGTCTGGTTTACCACAGACCAGCATTAGGGCTCTCCAATTGGTTCAAAATGCTGCAGCCAGACTTTTGACACGAAGCAGAAAGTTCGATCACATTACACACATTTTGGCATCTCTTCACTGGCTTCCTGTCCCAGTGAGATCAGATTTTAAGGTTCCGCTACTAGTCTATAAAAATGTTCATGGACTGGCACCTCCCTACCTAGCTGACCTAATTAAACCTTACGTACCGACCCGGGCTTTGCGTTCTCAGGGTGCAGGACTACTTTGTGTCCCTAGGGTGAATAAGAAGTCTGCGGGTCACAGAGATTTCTCTTATTGTGCCCCTGTTCTGTGGAATGATCTCCCTGTGTCAATAAAACAGTTAGATTCTGTGGAGACTTTCAAGTCCAGACTTAAGATGCACTTATTTTCCCTTTCGTATGGCTAGCATACTGGTATAGTTTTATTTTATGCTTTTTACTCTTATTTCATTTTATTAGTAAACGGAGTATGCCGCGGCCTCAACTTTACCTAAATTCTGGGTCTTTGTGAAGCTTAGTGCTAGTGGCTGGCGATTACCTTCGTATTTCCTGTTTTTCTTGTTGTTTAATGCTGGCAAATTATACTGTATTTCTTGTCTTTCTGATGCCTGATTCTGTATTTTTTCTCTGTTTAAGGTGCAGCTCCATCCAGAGATGGGAGTTGTATTCGTGCTGGAGACCCTCCTGTCCTGTGCACCAACAGCATTTCCTGTATATTCGTTTTGTGAATTGTTTCTGTAATTTATGTCTGTAACATGGCCCAAGCAGAGGGTCACCCCTTTGCGTCTGGTCTGCTTGAGGTTTCTTCCTCAGACGTAATTTTTCCTTACCACTGTTGCTCTGGGGGTTAGTAAGGTTAGACCTTACTTGTGTGAAATGCTTTGAGGCAACTCTGTTGTAATTTGGTGCTATATAAATGAAAATAAATTGAGACTGAAATTGAAAAATTGGTTGTCATGGAAAGGGGAGGAGAAATAAAAAACGAATGCGCTCCACCTTCCTAGTCATGAATAGAGAGTGAAATCAACTGATCATATAACCTGAACTGCATTAAGATGTGTAATCATGAGGATAACTTTATTATGATGACAAAACTCAGCAAAATTAAATGAATTGTTACACAGCTTGAAAATGTTTGATCGAACCTCATTCATATGGTGAATATCTATATATTAAAGGAAAAGAAAACCCACTGATACAACCCCAATTCCATTGAAGTTGGGACGGTGTGTGAAATGTAAATAAAAACAGAATACAATGATTTGCAAATCCTTTTCAACCTATATTCAATTGAATACACCCCAAAGACAAGATATTTAATGATCAAACTGATAAACTTTATTGTTTTTGTGCAAATATTTGCTCATTTTGAAATGGATGCCTGCAACACTTTTCAAAAAGGTTGGAACAAAAGACTGGGAAAGTTGATGAATGCTCAAAGAACACCTGTTTCGAACATTCCACAGGTGAGCAGGTTAATTGGAAACAGGGAGTGTCATGATTGGGTATAAAAGGAGCATCCCCTAAAGGCTCAGCCATTCACAAGCAAAGATGGGGTGAGGATCACCACTTTCTGAACAACTGCATGAAAAAAATAGTCCAACAGTTTAAGAACAATGTTTCTCAACAGTCAGTTGCAAGGAATTTAGGGATTCCATCATCTACAGTCCAAAATATAATCAGAAGATTCAGAGAATCTGGAGAACTTTCTACACATAAACGGCAAGACCGAAAACTAACATTGAATGCCCGTGACCTTCGATCCTTCAGGCGGCACTGCATTAAAAACCAACATCATTGTGTAAGGGATCTTACCGTGTGGGCTCAGGAACACTTCAGAAAACCATTGTCAGTTCACACAGTTTGTCACTACATCTACAAGTGCAAGTTAAAACTCTACCATGCAAAGTGAAAGCCACACATCAACAACATCCAGAAATGCCGCCGCCTTCTCTGGGCCTGAGCCCATTTGAAATGGACAGACGCAAAAGTGGAAAAGTGTGCTGTGGTCTGATGAGTTCACATTTCAAATTGTTTTTGGAAATCATGCACAAAAAGAGGAAAAAGACAATCTAGATTGTTACCAGTGCAAAGTTCAAAAGCCAGCATCTGTGATGGTATGGGGGTGTGTTAGCGCCCATGGCATGAACAACTTCCACATCTGTGATGGCACCATCAATGCTGAAAGGTACATCCAGGTTTTGGAGCAACACATGCTGCCATCCAAGCAACGTCTTTTTCAGGGACATCCCTCCTTATTTCAGCAAGACAATGCCAAGCCACATTCTGCACGTGTTACA
Source organism: Thalassophryne amazonica (assembly GCF_902500255.1). Classification (NCBI taxonomy): domain Eukaryota; kingdom Metazoa; phylum Chordata; class Actinopteri; order Batrachoidiformes; family Batrachoididae; genus Thalassophryne; species Thalassophryne amazonica. The sequence goes on along the minus strand of NC_047118.1, from coordinate 25,974,187 downwards.
ACAGCGTGGCTTCGTAGTAAAAGAGTGCGGGTACTAGACTGGCCTGCCTGCAGTCCAGACCTGTCACCCATTGAAAATGTGTGGCACATTATGAAGTGCAAAATATGACAGCAGAGACCCCGGACTGTTGAACAACTGAAGTCGTACATCAAGCAAGAATGGGAAAGAATTCCACCTACAAAGCTTCAACAATTAGTTTCCTCAGTTTCCAATCACTTATTGAGTGTTGTTAGAAGGAAAGGTGATGTAACACAGTGGTAAACATACCACTGTCCCAGCTTTTTTGAAACGTGCTGCAGGCATCCATTTCAAAATGAGCAAATATTTGCACAAAAACAATAAAGTTTATCAGTTTGAACATTAAATATCTTGTTTTTGTGGTGTATTCAATTGAATATAGGTTGAAGAGGATTTGCAAATTATTGTACTCTGTTTTTATTTACATTTTACACAACGTCCCAACTTCATTGGAATTGGGGTTGTAATTTATGATTGGGTTGGTAGATTATGATATTGAGAGAAAAAAGTTGTAGGCATGTGTGATCACTCATGTTAAAGTTACAGTAAGAGTGTTTTTGTATGGCTGGTCTAAAGCCCCCAGCAGGAGGCCATGTTGGCTGCTATAACAGCAATGTGTGATGTCACATAGGCACAGAGGTTCACAATGCCTTCAGTGTTGCCCTTCAGTATAGACGGCAAAAGCACGCAAATGTCAATAAACATCCTGGATCGGTGTCAGGTTCAGATACCGATGTAATTCGTGAATCGGAATTGCTCGATCCAACCTGTGGGATTTTCCAATACTGGAGAGAAACCACATCTGTGAAACCTCTCTCGTGCTGCCTGCTTTCTGCTGCTGAACAGGAGGAGAGGACGAGGAGTGGGAGGTTCCTGTGCTGAAGCCAAGCTGTTTCTTTCTGCATCTCAGCTGAGACAAGTTTTAATCCACTTGTAAGAGCAAATTTCCACCAAGTTCTCGGCTTCAAATGTATTCTGTTTTATTTACATTTTACACAACATCCCAACTTCATTGGAATGGGGTTTGTACATAATAAAATAGTAAATACGTTAAAAATACATGCATGACACAAGAAAGTGAAAACACTTTTTCCATTGTGGTCCATTAAAATCAAATGACACAACAGATGTAATAATAAAAGAAAATAATATTAATAATAATACAGATGATAATAATACTAATACTACTACTACTACTACTACTAATAATAATAATAATAATAATAAGTATATGATAACAAGAACCTAAACTGTTGGGGAAAGTGAAATGCATGGACCCACACCAGGGGACGTAAATGAACGGCCAATAGAGAATCCAATAAATACAATTTATTGCTGCAAATGTGCACAACAGGTCAAAATATGCTTTTAGTCTGTCAATATCAGTATAACCAAAGATGACGCGTGGGCAGGCCCGAGGGTAGGAGACGCCTAACCTGTTGTGTGGGCCGCTGAAGAGGAGGTACTGCTGGCTCACCACCACCAGATGGCGCCCTGCTTGAAGTGCAGGCTTCAAGCACGAGAGGGCGTCATAGCAACCGGGAGTGACAGCTGTCGCTCGTCATCAGCACCAGCTGTCACTCATCCACATCACCATCACCATAAAGGCCGGACTGCCACTCCACCTCCCCGCCGAGAAATCAGCTACCTTAGAGGTAATATTCTCTGCTGTGTCTGAACTTAACACTGACTTATAGTCTGAACTTCTTTGCAGCCGTTTTCCTGTGGTGTTGCCTTATCTGTGGGATTGGCGTTTGGTGTGATCAGCGACGGCTTTGCTTCACACCCCAACCAGATAAGTGGTTAGACAGGAGCTGCACGAGTGCGTGATTGGAGGTGGAGGTGCTCCCTCCCAAAGGAACACAGACTGTGGGATTACTGAGTGTGCGTACTCACACTCATCTGTGCTGTTTTTGTTCTCTGCCAGCAGTGCCAGGTCTGACAGCTGGAGATGGTGGCCACCTGGGGACCCAGGACTTGGCGGCTCCGGTGTTCTTCAGATCCGTTGGCGGTGAGGGCCATGTGGGATCCGGCTCGGTTCTGGACGGGCGACTCCTATCCTGTCTGTATTCCGTTGTGCACAATTTACAACATTAAATTGTTACTGTTTGGCTTATCCATTGCCCGTTCATTTACACCCCCTGTTGTGGGTCCATGTTCCTACACTTTCACAACATAACCAGAGAAGAGCCGGGTGCGACGGAGTTGGAGGAGATGATGAATCCCAGGAAGGACAAAGAAGTGCGGTGAAACTCGCACTTCTCGCCCTTCACAAACAGCCGGTTCTCCAATAACCACTGCAGGACCTGACGTACATGCTTTACATGGGTCTCAGGGTCCGGAGAGAAGATGAGGATATCGTCTAGATATACGAAGACGAATCGATGCAGGAAGTCCCGCAAGATGTCATTAACAAGTGCTTGGAACGTCGCGGGGGCGTTAGTGAGGCCGAACGGCATGACCAGGTACTCAAAGTGACCTAAGGGGGTGTTAAATGCCATCTTCCATTCGTCTCCCTTCCGGATCCGAACCAGGTGATAAGCATTACGCAGATCGAGTTTGGTGAAGATTTTAGCTCCATGCAAGGGAGTGAACACTGAATCCAATAAGGGCAACGGGTATTGATTGTGAACCGTGATCGCGTTCAGCCCTCTAAAATCAATGCATGGACAGAGTCCGCTGTCCTTCTTGCCCACAAAAAAGAAACCCGCACCCAACGGGGAGGAAGAGTTCCGGATTAAGCCGGCAGCTAAAAAGTCCCGGATGTAGGTCTCCATTGATTCGCGCTGAGGATGTGAGAGATTGTACAGCCTGCTGGACGGATACTCAGCGCCCGGACCCATATCAATGGCACAATCATACGGTTGGTGCAGGGGAAGCGTGAGTGCCAGATCTTTGCTGAAAACGTCAGCAAGATCATGGTACTCAGCCAGCACCGTTGTAAGATTGGGGGGGACTCGGACCTCCTCTTTAGCAGTCTCACTGTAGCCCAGAGTGGCGTAGCCCAGGCGTGTGCCTCGCCTTGAAGCAAATTTATGACATAAGCCACCCGGCTCTGGTCTGATGTGTATATCACGGGGCGTTGTGCAAAGACAAGTGAACACTGCATTAAGAAGTCCACGCATGTCTGAACACAACCCCCGTACGGTTCCGGGGGCTAATGTATGCTTCAGGGGATGGGGGGGTCCGTTGAATGACCACTGGAAGGTCTCTGTTCTGCGACAGGTCCACAGGAGGAGGAGCTGCAGCCACGCCATGTCTGCGCGCTTCCACCTGAGCGGTGAGAGCCTCCATCCTACGATTGAGCAGTATATTCTGCTCGGTCATTAAATCCAGCGGAGCAGTGAGGGTGGTTAGAATCTGCTGCAACTCACCCCACACGCCTCCTGCTGGAGCCTGCGCACCTTGCATCTCCATTGGTTGTTCAACCGGTGGTATGTGCCCCTCGGAATCCATGACGTGGCCGAGTTATCCTGTTGGGGAAAATGAAATGCACGGACCCACACCAGGGGGCGTAAATGAACGGCCAATAGAGAATCCAATAAATACAATTTATTGCTGCAAATGTGCACAACAGGTCAAAATATGCTTTTAGTCTGTCAATATCAATATAACCAAAGATGACGCATGGGCAGGCCCGAGGGTAGGAGACGCCTAACCAGAGAAGAGCCAGGACCCACGATGTTCCACCGCCAACGGAGACCTGCAACACACCGGAGCCGCCAAGTCCTGAGTCCCCAGGTGGCCACCGCTTCCAGCTGTCAGATCCGGTACTGCTGCCAGGAAAAGAGACAGGTTACGGGGTGGGTGTGTGAACACCCAGCAAACAAGTCAGCTGAAAATACAGTTCCTTTCTGGGGGAAAACCTTCACCTCCAAACACAGGAACACAGAGTACATGCAGTGCCTTATGTATCACTTAATCAAGTCTGAAGTGAGGAGTGGAGATGCCAACTCCTCCAACTTCCACAAAATCGGCTTAAGCTGCAAGTGTACAAAAGGTTAACGGCTGCAAAAAGCTCAGATACAAAAAACGTGTGCGTACGGCACAGAACGGCTGAGTTGGTTTACCTTCAGGGTAAGCTGATAACTCGGCAGAGTTCTGATGTCTCTCCCTGGCTTTTATGGGTGGTGGTGATGATGTGATGAATGACAGCTGTCAGCTCCGGGCTCCTGGTGGACTCCTGCGGCAACTGCGCCCTCTGGTGCCTGAAACCCGACAACAGACAGGGCGCCCTCTGGTGGTGAGCCAGCAGTACCTCCTCTTCGGGCGGCCCACACAACACTAAACTATTTATAAAAACATTAAGACAGTAAATTAACATAAAATAATTATGTAAATCAATGGGTAGTGCTTAAGACACTCCTAGGCTTCTTGAAAGTCCTCCTCCCTCCTCTTACTGATTTGGTACCTTAGGAGCTCTCTTAAGGCCTAAGGTGCTTTGCGGACAAGTTTCATCTTACGAAGAAATGTGTAAGAATTCAAGGAATTCTAAGATTGTTCTTAGAATAACGTCACTTGGAGCTATTTTTAGCCTGAGGCTGCTTCATGGATATGGGCCCTCTACATGCCGGTAGTCCATCTCCTCATCCCACTCTGTAAATCAGTTAAATAGCCTCCTTAACAGTATTTCTATTATTGAACTTCTTTTTGAGCCTGTTGTCATGGAGATGGATCCATCCTTGAGGCTCAGACACACTCTGCATTTAATCGTTGTGGTCAGTTCATTGTTTTCCTGCTGCCCTCTCCTCAGTGAAGTGCAAAACCTCTCAGATTCCAGTAAGATTCCTCTTAGGACCAGTGTGCATGTTTACGGTGTGCTGAAGATGATCCCGTCCCTGTGATCCCGTTTACAGTTTTCCAGAGCACTCAGCTGCTGAAGAAAAGCTCGTCGTTGTGTCTTAGAAAACTCAGATTTATTTATCTATTGTATACAGTGAAACTGATTTCAGCTTTCACGGTCGACTGGTCCCTCTGGTTTAATAATTTCAAATGTGACTCATCTCATATCCTCCTCTATCACATTATATTTTTGTCATTTTTCAGTGTCATTTTTGTTTTGTTGTTGTTGTTTTTGGTCTGTTTTTATCAGGGAAACATTTCCTGAGCTTTTTTTTTTTACCTTCCTTCTTGCTTCATTTTCTCTTGTAAACATTAATATCAAACAGGAGCGGAAAACAGGACGGCAAAATAGAATGGCACTCAGAGATGACACACCTCTCCATGGCAGGACAAGGCTGGTGACATTGTTGCATGTTTGTAGCTGTTTCTTAAAATGCTAAATCTTTATCAGCATCACCAATTTCATTTCACTGCAAGCAATAAAAATCAGGGTCCTGTGGTGATCGCCCAGCATGGTTTCAATGGGATTCATAGAACTAAGTCCCTTTAGCCCCTCCATTTTTCACTTGACAACAAAGCTCCCACTTTTCTATTGGAATACATACTTCCTATGGGCACTTTAGTAGTTTTTTTTTTTTTTTTCTGTATTAATTTGGATGAAAACTGAAATTTAGCCTTTCTGAAAACTTTGACTCCAGTCTTTCGGAATGTCACCATTGTTATTACCAATATAGTGTAACTGCCAGATCTGGATCCGGCTGATGTCAGGGGTTGGAGAAAAACTATGCAAAGCACCTTATGTTTTAGTAATATACCAGAAACGTCCTGCTCCTCACCCTGTTGCTGACTGTTTTGGTTTGTGATCACCCTCAATCAAGACTAAGATCCAGGCAAGCAATAACTTTCTGAACTTAGTCGTCATCCATGTATCCATCAAACTCCCAGTTCAAATAAGATTTATTGCATATCTGATTCAAGTCTAATTTCACTCACTGGCATACACATTATAAATAGCAAGTGACCAGATCCGATCTGTGTGTCTGTGTGGCAGTCTATATTATAATAGCCAAGTAGCCTCTGTGTGTGTGTGTGTGTGTGTGTGTGTGTGTGTGTGTGTGTGTGTGTGTGTGTGTGTGTGTGTGTGTGTGTGTGTGTGTGTGTGTGTGTGTGCGTGCGTCAGGGTTCTAGCTACGGTGCTAGCCGCCTGGCTGTTTGGTTTTGAGGTTTAAAAAGTTATTGTGGTTTATGGTAGTTTAACAGTGTTGTTAGTGTGATGGATTTATTGTGTTTTTGTAGCTCAACTGGTTTTATCAGTTTAGAAAAGTCTCATATTGCAATTACCATGAGCGACTTAAGTTTCATGTTGGTACCATAAGTGTTGGGAAGGTGTCGTGACACGGACCCACAACATGGGGCGTTAATGAAGGGACAATGGAATAGCCAAAAAGTAACAATTTAATGTTGTGAAGGTGCACAACGTGATACAGACAGATACAAATGTGTTATATCAATCCAACAAAAGGTGACGTGTGGCAGGCTCGAAGATAGGAGACGTCCGGTGAGAGAGAAGCCGGAACCCACACAAGCCTCACCACCAACGGACCTGAAGAACACCGGAGCCGCCAAGCCCTGCGCCCCAGGTGGCCACTGTCTTCAGCAGTCAGACCCGGTACTGCTGGCAGAAAACAGAAACAGTTCTGGATGAGTGTGAGTCCGCACACTCAGTAATCCCACAGTCTGTGTTCAGTCAAGGAGGGAGAACCTCCACCTCCAATCACACACTCGTGCAGCTCCTGTCTAACTACTTATCTGGTTGGAGTGTGAAGCGAAGCCATCGCCAATCCCACCAAATGCCAATCCCACAGATAAGGACACACCACAGGAAAACGGCTGCAACAGAAGTTCAGACTATTACACAAGGTTTTGTTCAGCAGAGAAAATTACCTATATGGTAGACGATTTCTCGGCGAGGAGGTGGAGTTGCAGTCCGGTCTTTATAGTGGTGGTGATGGGTGACATCTGGTGTTGATTGATGACAGCTGTCACCTCCAGCGGCTCCGACGCCCTCTCGTGCTTGGAGCCCGCACTCCAAGCAGGGTGCCATCTGGTGGTGGTGGGCCAGCAGTACCTCCTCTTCAGCGGCCCACACAACAATAAGTGAACTGTTTAGTGGATTTCATGTCTTCAGCCACTGTCTTTGTTTGTCAAATTAAAACCACCTGCATGTGTGCATGCACGCATGTGTGCGTACATGCCTTTGTGTATGGAACTTTGATCAGGGACAAACAGAGCACAGCTGACCTTTGCTGTTTGGTGTGCTTATCTATTTTGGGTCAAGGATGAACGGCGCCAAAACGGAACACTGATCAGACTAATAGTTTTGGAGACGTTACAAATATTAGCTAATGTTGCTAATTACATTTTGGACTCACACGCCTTTCCAGCAGGGGGCAGTAAATTATCTTTATATTGACATGCCATTCCAACTCATTGTTTAATTTATTACCACCCTTGAAAAATGTCAGCTACCTATTTTATAAACATTACTCAATCTTGAGCCTGTGGATCCCTACGGGCAACGCACTAGTCCTTATCTAATCCACATCGGTTGATATAGTAATCAAAGTCACACACATGGAAACGGCACATGACTGCTGTACGGTGTCTGAACACTGCAACTAAAACCACACAGAGCTCTGTGACTCACAGGAGCATGGATTATACAAGTAATCAATGGTTATGGTGAGTTTATATGTATATTTTTTTTATTTTATATATCAGAAAATGTTTGACAGGACATGCTGTCAAGTGATTGTTAAGTCATCCAAATGAGCCATTTACAACACACACACACACACACACACACACACACACACACACACACACACACACACACACACACACACACACACACACACACACACACACACACACACACACACACACAAAAAAAAACAGTCCAAAGTGAATGTGCACTGTAAAAGTCACGTCCAGAAATGGTCACTGTAAATGTAAAGTGTTACAGATGTAGCAAAACACACTTGGAATCCAGTTGGAGCATTCAGATCAAAACAGAGTCCTATCAATGAGGCTTGAAACTGATTGGGGGAAAACTAATTTCTTATGATGTTTTAGTGGCATATTGAGCAAAACCTTGATGTGGTGAGAGTTTTGTGAAATGGCTGAGAACAGCTCATGGAGCTCAGATGTTTTATTGTCTGCAGAAATATGTTGCAGATGCTTTACATCTTGGTGGTCTCCAGCATCATCTTCTGGGCCGTAGTGTGCTGAGGCAGCAGGCTGAAGGCAGCTGACACAAACAGACTCAACAAGCTCATCAGGAGATCTGGCTCTTCGATATCATCCTGGACAACACCTCCCACCTCCTGCAGACTACACTGACGTCCTGTCAGAGCACCTTCAGTCATACGAGGTCTGTCAATAAAGTATAGGTCCTTTTTATTTTTTTCAAAAACTATATTCATTCATATGTTTTTACGTCAGACATGCTTGAACCCTCGTGCGCATGCGTGAGTTTTTCCACGCCTGTCGGTGACGTCATTCGCCTGTGAGCACTCCTTGTGGGAGGAGTCGTCCAGCCCCTCATCGGAATTCCTTTGTCTGAGAAGTTGCTGAGAGACTGGCGCTTTGTTTGATCAAAATTTTTTCTAAACCTGTGAGACACATCGAAGTGGACATGGTTCGAAAAATTAAGCTGGTTTTCGGTGAAAATTTTAACGGCTGATGAGAGATTTTGAGGTGATACTGTCGCTTTAAGGACTTCCCACGGTGCAAAATGTTGCGCAGCACTCTCAGGCGCCGTCGTCAGCCTGTTTCAAGCTGAAAACCTCCACATTTCAGGCTCTATTGATCCAGGACATCGTGAGAGAACAGAGAAGTTTCAGAAGAAGTCGGTTTCAGCATTTTATCCGGATATTCCACTGTTAAAGGAGATTTTTTTAATGAAAGACGTGCGGGCGGATTGCAGCGTCGGCCCGCAGCCGCCGCGACGCTCCGGCACAGGAAAAACACCTCCGTTGGAAGCCTTAAGGACAAGTTGGAACATGTCCAGCTGTTAAACAATTTCTCATATACTCACTCCACTAAAAGCCATCAAAAGCCGCCTGGATTTTACAAATGGTTATCAACACGGAGGTGTTTTTCCTGTGCCGCCGCACCGCGCCGGCTGCGTCCCGACGCGCGGACCCGTCCGCATGTCTTTCATTAAAAAAATCTCCTTTAACAGTGGAATATCCGGATAAAATGCTGAAACCGACTTCTTCTGAAACTTCTCTGTTCTCTCACGACGTCCTGGATCAATAGAGCCTGAAATGTGGAGGTTTTCAGCTTGAAACAGGCTGACGACGGCGCCTGAGAGCGCTGCGCGACGTCTCGCACCGTGGGAAGTCCTTAAAGCGACAGTATCACCTCAAAATCTCTCATCGGCCGTTAAAATTTTCACCGAAAACCAGCTTAATTTTTCGAACCGTGTCCACTTCGATGTGTCTCACAGATTTAGAAAACATTTGATCAAACAAAGCACCAGTCTCTCAGCAACTTCTGAGACAAAGGAATTCTGACGAGGGGCTGGACGACTCCTCCCACAAGGAGTGCTCACAGGCGAATGACGTCACCGACAGGCGTGGAAAAACTCACACATGCGCACGAGGGTCCAAGCATGTCTGACGTAAAAACATATGAATGAAATCCATATAGTTTTTGAAAAAATAAAAAGGACCTATACTTTATTGACAGACCTCGTAGACTGAGACCACAGAATGCCACAGGAGGTTCTTCCTACCTGTGACAATCAGACTGTATAACTCCTCCCCCTTCTGGAGGATGAATACATAATGAACAGAGTTATTCAGAGTTATTCAGTGACTCAGAGTTATGTGCAATATTGTCAAACATCTTAGGCAAATGTCTTCAGTTATTTCATATAAATTTGTTGTGCTTACTGTAAAAAAAGAAAAAAGAAATAATAAACATTGTTCACTGTTTAGAGTTTCTGTACACTGGGAAAATAATTTCCTTTGGGATAAATAAAGCTGATCTTATCTTATCTTTTCTTATAATAATAATAATATTCAGAGAGTCCATACCGCTGCCAACAATACCCCTTGGGGGGGAGGGGGGAGGGTTCCTCCACACTGGTTCCAAAGGCAGGACACGGTCTTGCCACCTTTGCTGGGCATACATCCACCCAGAAAGCATCCTATAGCACCCAGAGAGGGCAGCAGACCATCCCACCACCCTCAACTACTTAAAATAAAATTTAAATAGAAATAAAAGCCTCTGTTTGCCAAAATATATTAGAGTTTTTAAATCATCAGTGTTGAACTTTCACAATGTTCAAACTTTAAGCTGTCTCGTTTTGTGAAACTTGAAAAAGTTTTGTGTTGAGGGTACAATGAAAAAGCTCAACGTTCAAGAATGATGACCTTTTATTTCTGTGTCCTTTAGACAGAAAGTGACTGAAAAAAGCATATAAACCCAATCGCCTTTTTATCTCACTCAGAACATGTAAATGTTGAATGTGTTTTGGGTTACGGCTCCTTCATACATAGTGCAAATTTGGTCAGCTTTCAGGAATCGTATGCAAAACGTGTAAAATCGTAACTGCTTCCAACACCTTGTACACTTGCTAGAACTATTTGCACACACCAGCGGCTGAAAGACAGAGTATGCACTGTGAGAGCCCGTGGCACTTAGAAAATGTGTGGCCATTCGCACTATCATCACGAAAACGGTCAGCAGACGATCACTGTCGAGCTGGATGTGAAATTTGGCTCAGTGCCCCCACGAGTATGGCTTTGCAAAAAGCAACACATGTGGTGCATGTGTCTCACATGTGTGCACGTAAAATGCTTATATGTATGTACAGATCTGATCACATGGGGGCTGGACAGCGAGGTCTGATTTCACACAGCACGGGGAGGGGCCTGTCACCTGATCACATCACACTGACAGCTGGATGATGGTTCAGTGCACACATTACAAACACACAAACCACCACCAGGACAGTTAAATAAATAATAATTATGACAATACCTACATACGCAATTACATAACAGATAACAAAAATGAATGACCACATAACAGAGGGTGTGACACATTGGCTTGGGCACTGAACGGATGGGGGGAGGAGTGTCCACTCACAGCCATGGCTGTGCAGACCTCTGCTCCTGGACATCCCAGCTGCAGGACATGTTCCGTGTTTGGAAGGACATGAACTTAGGAAATTCCTCCATGAGGCGTGTGTCTCTGCCTGCTGTCCTCACGTGGACATATATAAAACATCTTTCGCCTTTGTGCCGGGCAGCAGCGGCTGCACACAGTGCACCTCCTCCATGTCTTTGTTGTTTTCAGGCATTTTTCCACACTGATTATAGGCCAGTGATGGTAGTGCAGTGGTAATGTTTCTGTCTGGTAATCAGAGCTTATGTTTTTGTATCCCGTGACAGACATTTTTTAACCAGGGTTATTTAACCGCGGGGTTCTGTATTGTGTCCCCTTTTATGTATTATTTATATCAACCCAGTGATATTCACTAATTATACAACTGGTTTTTATTTGATTGTTCTCCACATCAGCAGTGTGATGTGGTGCAGCTGCTCGCACTGTGTTCCTGCTCAAAAGACACCATCACATGCACAAATTGTTTCACCAGGATCATGCACGCCTGCCCGTCGGTGCGATGTTTATGTGCTTTGCTCATATGAGCTGTTTCGCCGTGAGTCGCCCTGAGTTGTACTTATTCGTACTATGTGTGAAGGGGTGCTTAGAATGTGTAAATTTGCACATTTTCCATAAAAAGCACAAAGGTGTTGAACACTTGAGTCAATTGTTGATATTTCAGTTTCACTTGAGATAAAAATCACACCAATGTCTTGTCCTTTTTGTTTTCCTTTTGTTCTGCTCAGTCCTGAAGCAACCATAATTCCAAATACGAGGTCTGTTACAAAAGTATCAGACCGTTTTATTTTTTCAAAAACCTAATGGATTTGAATCACGAGTGCTTGCATGAGCCAACCTTGAACCTTCGTGCGCATGCGCAAATTTTTTCAAGCCTGTCGATTGCGTCATTTGCTTGTAAGCAGCCTTTGTGTGAGGATGGGTGTAGTCTCTTGTCGTTTTTTCTTTGCAAGGAAATGGTTGAAAGACTGAAGCAGCGCAACTGCATCAAATTTTGCCAGAAACTGGGCGACAGCCAGGTGGAAACCATTCGGATTATTCAAATGGCTTTTGGTGATGATGCTATGGGCATCACACAGATTAAGGAGCCGTACAACCGGTTTAAAGACGGCTTCACAATGGTGGAGAGCGCGCGCGGCCATCAACATGCTGAAATGACCAGATCATTTCCAAAGTGAACGCTGTGGTGATGTGGGACCGTCGTGTGACTATCCGAGAAATTGCGGAAGAGGTGGACATCAGCACATTCCACTGTGACCGAAGATTTTGCCATGAAAAGAGTTGCAGCGAAATTCATGGCTTGGGCATGAAACTGATGGCGGAACAAAAGCGCCACTGTGTTGAAGTCTCACAGGACATGTTGTGACATGCTCACCTCATCCACAATTTCTCGGATAGTCACACGACTGAAAAACCACCAAAAGCCGTCTGAATCTTCCAAATGGTGGACAACATGTCCTGTGAGACTTCAACACGGTGGCGCTTTTGTTCCGCCATCAGCTTCATGCCCAAGCCATCGGCATGAATTTCCCTGCAACACTTTTCATGGGAAAATCTTCGGTCACAGTGGAATGTACCGAAAAAGTGCTGATGTCCACCTGTTCTGCAATTTCTCAGATAATCACACGACGGTCCCACATCACCACAGCGTTCACTTTGGAAATGATCTGGTCATTTCAGCATGTTGATGGCTGCCCGGAGCGCGGTGCGCTCTCCACCGTTGTGCCGACGTCTTTAAACTGGTTGTACCGCTCCTTAATCTGTGTGATGCCCATAGCATCGTCACAGAAAGCCGTCTGAATAATCCGAATGGTTTCCACCTGGTTGTCGCCCAATTTCTGGCAAAATTTGATGCAGTCGCGCTGCTCTAGTCATTCCACCATTTCCTTGCAAAAAAAAAAAACGATGAGAGACTACACCCATCCTCACACAAAGGCTGCTTACAAGCAAATGACGCAATCGACAGCCGTGAAAAAATTCACGCATGCGCACGAAGGTTCAAGGTTGGCTCATGCAAGCACTCGTGATTCAAATCCATCAGGTTTTTGAAAAAAATAAAAAGGTCCCATACTTTTCTAACAGACCTCGTATATAGTTCTGAAAACTGATTTATTTCCTTCCATCCCCTTCAGGACAGATGGGCGAGAGCTGACGCAACTGCATCACCACACAAGGTCTCGCTCGCCGGGCTGGAGATAACTGATGTGATGTTGGAGAACGACAGCTTGGCGACCCCCTGTCCTCGTCTTACACCATGCCTGCTCATGTTCAATGACACCTTTCTCAATGAGACGCTGTTCAACTCCACCAATGCCACTGTCCCAGATGTTTCTTCAGGGCCCAGCATAGCGGGGGTCCTCATTCCACTCATATATATCATTGTTTGCATCGTTGGCCTCACTGGAAACACATTAGTCATCCACATTGTGCTCCACTACTCAAAGACAGAGTCTGTGACCAACATCTACATTCTCAACCTGGCCATTGCGGATGAGCTATTCATGCTGGGCTTGCCTTTCCTGGCGGTCCACAACACCCTGCATTCATGGCCTTTTGGCCCTTTTATGTGCCGTTTGGTCATGACTGTTGACTCCATCAATCAGTTCACCAGCATTTTCTGCCTGACTGTAATGAGTATTGACCGCTACTTAGCTGTGGTCCATCCAATTCGCTCCTCTAAATGGAGACGCCCTCAGGTGGCCAAAATTGTGAATGGCACAGTGTGGGCGCTTTCATTTCTAGTTGTTTTGCCTGTGGGTATATTTGCCAATATCGAGAAAGAAGGAGGCACCTGCAACATCTCCTGGCCTGAGCCGGTAAAAATCTGGGGAGCGGCCTTTATCATCTATACCTCCACGGTTGGATTCTTCTGCCCTCTTCTTATCATCTGCCTCTGTTACCTGCTCATTGTTTTAAGATTCGCAGCTCAGGTCGAAAAGTACATGCTACTTCAACCAGAAGAGGGCGCTCTGAACGCAAAGTGACGCGCATGGTTGTAATTGTTGTGGCTGTTTTTGCTTTCTGCTGGTTGCCTTTCTACGCCCTCAACATCATCAACCTGCTGGTGTTGCTGCCTCCACAATACCAAGGCCTTTACTCATTTGTTGTCGTACTCGGCTATGCAAACAGCTGTGCCAACCCCATCGTCTATGGCTTCTTGTCAGACAACTTCAAGCGGGGTTTCCGAAAAGCCCTCTGCCGCTCTACACGTAAGGTGGAGAACCATGTGCCCACGCACCACCAGCAGCAGCAGGAGGAGGAGGGGAGGAGGGCACTCATGCCCCGTGAGAGCCTGAGACGAGGAATTCAAGATGAAGCGGAGGATGAAGAAGAAGACGTGTCAGGAATGACTGAAATCTACAAAATCGCCCAAAATGGCAACAGTAGCTTTCAGCAAGAAAGTTCCCAGGCCATTTCATCGGCTAAAGGAGCAAATCCAGGAGCAACAGCTATGTTGTCCCCGGACAAAGTTCGGGACATCAAAGGGAAAGACTTGGTCAGCACGTCCACGCTGGCTGTACCACTACTTCTCAATGGAGCCAACAATGGCAGCGTGAAGACCCTGTCAGACGAAGCCTTGGAAGAGAACGCCTCACTGGAGATAAGTTACTTATAGTGTAAAACACAGAGTTAACCAGACGTGAACTCTGAAGGAGGTGCACTGACCTTCAGCCAGATGCTGCAAGAGCCCATCAGAAAAAAAAAAGCTTTCAAAAACTTAGATGCGCCTTAGAAATGTGATTTTGACAAAATGACAACATTTCTTAAAGTTTTAACAACTCCCAGATAATATGACTGTACATAAAATGTAAATACGGGGAACTGATTGTAACAGTTTGTGCCTTCATTCACTACTGTCACATGTACCTGTTTGACCTTGAGCTTTTTTTATATAATTGCATCACAGGACAGTAATTCCTCAAATCTGAGTATTTTCACCAAAACACCAATGTTCAGACAGTTCCTTTGACTGTATATTTAATTGACAAAGTATTCCCATGCTTTCACGCTACATCATTATTTTGGATTGTACATGAAATGTGGTGTGTATCCGCTTACATATATACTGCTGAACTTTGACCTTGCAAGACGTTACTTAAAATTAGTGAAAGCTGTTACATAGCTGATATTTGTGACTTTAGCAACAACAATTAAAAAAAACCTGCTGCTTCTCTCTTTTCAAGGTTGAAAAAATGTCACTCTTGTGGGGAAGAAATGATCCAATGTTTCAAGCATTATATGGTAAAGTGACATTTTGAAACAGATGGACAAACATCAGAGAGGACATTTGTTGAAGCAAATTCTGCCTGATTCAGACAGATGGTGGACTGAGACACAACTTTGAATATACTGTTTGTCATTGGAGATTTTAGTACCTTAGACCATAATGGGGCATTCTGAATATAAATGCTTTGTGACATCATACAGAGCTCAACTGGAAACAATTTAAAGTGAATATTTTACTATGAATCATTTTTACATGAAGATTTAAGTGTTACACTGTACTTGGATGATATAACGTGAAATTAAGCTTAAAAAAAATCTTCAATATAAATAATGGGTTTGGAAAGTATTTGAGTTTGGTACTCTGTCTTTAATCTAACATGAGTAATTTTAATTATATGACAATACAAATGTTACAGATTGCTCCCTGTCTGATTTGGATACATATGAGGAGCCATGCAGTTACACCACACAGTGTCAGGCTCTGTTGTGGTGTGGAACAAACAGGAAGTGGACACAAATGTGGACTAACGGACACAGGAGTTGGAGTTATCAAAAAAAACTTTATTTTATGAATGGGCAAAGGTTCAGTACACAGGATGACAGTAGGCGATGCAAAGGTGACAGACAGATGTGAGGCAGAGGCGTGGTCAAAAACAAGCAAGGTTCAAAATCACAGATCGACAGAGTTCAAGGGCAGAGAGAAGATCGAGGTCAAAAAACTAAGCAAGGTTGTACATGGTTTGGCAAACAGAGTTATGACAAAAAAAGGACTAGAACGAAGGCAAAAGTGTAAGGCCAAAAGGCACAACAAACTGGAAAAGTCTGGAGGAAACACAAATGGTTTAAATAACACAGGGGGTGATTTAGGGAAATGAGACACAGTGTTGTGTGGGCCACCAGAAGAGGAGGTACTGCTGGCCCACCACCAGAGGGCGCCCTGTCTGGAGTGCGGGCTCCAGGCACCAGAGGGCGCAGCCGCCGCACAGGAGCAGCCAGGGTGACAGCTGTCATGCATCACCTGCAACAGCTGTTACCAATCATCTGATCAGCAGGGGTACATCAGCAGGACGACGTCTCCACCTCTTTGCCGAGATATCGTTCTACCTGGAAGGTAACGTTCTCAGCTGACTGTGTTTCTGACTGTGAATATCTGTTGCTTGTGTGTTGGACAGCGGATATTCTGTTTCTTTTTCCAACGAGAGGTGGAGGTAGTTTTCCTGCCGTGTGGATTGCTGGGTGCAAACGCGCCCACATTTAATTGTTTGTTGTTCCTCGCCAGCAGGCTGTACAACCTCTCACGACCTGAGCGCGAATCAATGGAGACCTACATCCGGGACTCTTTAGCCGCCGGGTTGATCCGGAATTCCACCTCCCCGATGGGTGCAGGTTTCTTTTTTGTGGGTAAAAAAGACGGCGGACTTCGTCCATGCATTGATTATAGGGGACTGAACGAAATCACGGTTCGTAATCGATACCCGTTGACCTTGTTGGATTCAGTGTTCACGCCCCTGCATGGAGCCCAAATATTCACGAAGCTAGATCTTAGAAATGCGTATCACCTGGTTCGGATCCGGAAGGGAGACGAGTGGAAGACGGCATTTAACACCCCCTTAGGTCACTTTGAGTACCTGGTCATGCCGTTCGGCCTCACAAACGCCCCCGCGATGTTCCAAGCATTGGTTAATGATGTCTTGCGGGATTTCCTGCACCGATTCGTCTTCGTATATCTAGACGATATACTCATCTTTTCTCCGGATCCTGAGACTCATGTACGTCAGGTCCTGCAGCGGTTGTTGGAGAACCGGCGGTTTGTGAAGGGCGAGAAGTGCGAGTTTCACCGCACTTCTTTGTCCTTCCTGGGGTTTATCATCTCCCCCAACTCCGTTGCTCCTGATCTGGCCAAGGTTGCGGCGGTGAGAGACTGGCCCCAACCCACTAGCCGTAGGAAGCTGCAACAGTTCCTCGGCTTTGCAAATTTCTACAGGAGGTTCATTAAGGGCTACAGTCAGGTAGTTAGCCCCCTGACAGCCCTGACCTCACCAAAAATCCCCTTCACCTGGTCGGATCGTTGCGATGCCGCGTTCAAGGAGTTGAAACGACGCTTCTTGTCTGCACCCGTTCTGGTGCAGCCCGATCCTAGTCGCCAGTTAGTGGTTGAAGTGGACGCCTCGGACTCAGGGATAGGAGCTGTGCTTTCCCAGAGCAGGAAGACCGATAAGGTCCTTCACCCGTGTGCCTATTTTTCCCGCAGGTTGACCCCGGCCGAACGGAACTATGACGTCGGCAATCGAGAACTCCTTGCGGTGAAAGAGGCTCTTGAAGAGTGGAGACATCTGTTGGAGGGAACGTCCGTGCCATTCACGGTTTTCACTGACCACCGGAACCTGGAGTATATCAGGACCGCTAAGCGGCTGAACCCCAGGCAAGCCCGCTGGTCACTGTTCTTCGGCCGTTTTGACTTCCGGATCACCTACCGTCCCGGGACCAAAAACCAGAAATCGGATGCCTTGTCCCGGGTACATGAAGATGAAGTCAAAGCGGAGTTGTTGGATCCACCGGAACCCATCATCCCGGAGTCCACTATCGTGGCCACCCTCACCTGGGACGTAGAGAGAACCATCCGGGAGGCCCTGGCACGAAGCCCGGACCCCGGAACTGGGCCGAAGAACAAACTATACGTCCCACCAGAAGCTAGGGCTGCAGTCCTGGACTTCTGTCACGGCTCCAAGCTCTCCTGTCATCCAGGAGTGCGAAGAACCGTGGCAGTTGTCCGGCAGCGCTTCTGGTGGGCGTCCCTAGAGGCCGGCGTCCGGGATTATATCCAGGCCTGCACCACCTGCGCCAGGGGCAAGGCTGACCATCGCAGGGCATCAGGATTACTCCAGCCGCTGCCTGTGCCTCATCGCCCCTGGTCCCACATCAGCCTGGATTTTGTCACGGGTCTCCCGCCGTCCCAGGGTAACACCACCATCCTCACGATAGTGGACCGATTCTCCAAGGCGGCCCACTTCGTGGCCCTACCGAAGCTCCCAACAGCCCAGGAGACAGCGGACCTCCTGGTCCACCACGTCGTCCGGCTGCATGGGATTCCAACAGACATCGTCTCCGATCGCGGTCCCCAGTTCTCCTCGCAAGACTGGAGGAGCTTCTGCCGGGAACTGGGGGCCACGGTGAGTCTCTCGTCCGGGTACCACCCTCAGACCAACGGGCAAGCAGAACGGGTAAACCAGGAGGGGGAACAGGCCTTGCGCTGCGTGACTGCCACGCACCCGGCGGCCTGGAGTACCCATTTGGCCTGGATCGAGTATGCCCATAACAGCCAGGTGTCTTCAGCCACCGGCCTCTCCCCTTTTGAGGTGTGTCTGGGGTATCAGCCCCCGTTGTTTCCGGTGGTTGAGGGAGAGGTCGGTGTGCCCTCGGTCCAGGCCCACCTGCGGAAGTGCCGTCGGGTGTGGCGTGCCGCCCGTTCTGCTCTGCTAAAGGCCCGGACGAGGGCTAAAGCCCATGCAGACCGTCGGCGGACCCCGGCCCCTGCGTATCGGCCAGGGCAGGAGGTGTGGTTATCCACAAAGGACATTCCCCTCAAAGTGGACTCCCCCAAGCTACAGGACCGTTACATCGGCCCTTTCAGGATCCTCAAGGTCATCAGTCCAGCCGCTGTGAGGCTTCAGCTTCCAACCTCACTGCGGATCCACCCTGTGTTTCATGTGTCCAGAATAAAACCGCATCACACCTCACCCCTCTGTACTCCGGGTCCGGCGCCGCCTCCTGCCCGGATCATCGATGGCGAGCCGGCTTGGACTGTACGCCGGCTCTTGGATGTCCGTAGGATGGGCCGGGGCTTCCAGTATTTGGTGGACTGGGAGGGGTACGATCCCGAAGAACGCTCCTGGGTGAAGAGGAGCTTCATCCTGGACCCGGCCCTCCTGGCCGATTTCTACCGCCGCCACCCGGACAAGCCTGGTCGGGCGCCAGGAGGCGCCCGTTGAGGGGGGGGGTCCTGTTGTGTGGGCCGCCAGAAGAGGAGGTACTGCTGGCCCACCACCAGAGGGCGCCCTGTCTGGAGTGCGGGCTCCAGGCACCAGAGGGCGCAGCCGCCGCACAGGAGCAGCCAGGGTGACAGCTGTCACGCATCACCTGCAACAGCTGTTACCAATCATCTGATCAGCAGGGGTACATCAGCAGGACGACGTCTCCACCTCTTTGCCGAGATATCGTTCTACCTGGAAGGTAACGTTCTCAGCTGACTGTGTTTCTGACTGTGAATATCTGTTGCTTGTGTGTGTTGGACAGCGGATATTCTGTTTCTTTTTCCAACGAGAGGTGGAGGTAGTTTTCCTGCCGTGTGGATTGCTGGGTGCAAACGCGCCCACATTTAATTGTTTGTTGTTCCTCGCCAGCAGTACCAGGTCCGACACGCGGAGGCAGTGGCCACCTGGGAGTTCGGGACTTGGCGGCTCCAGTATCCCCGGGGTCTGGTGGCGGAGGAAATCGTGTGGTTCCGGTTCTGCTTTGGACAGACGTCTCCTATCTTCGAGCCTGCCCACACGACATCTTTGTGAATTGACTTTTTGACCATTGTTGTAATCTGTTGTATTTGTTGTGCGCATTCACAACAGTAAAGTGTTGTTATTTGACCTACTCCATTGTCCGTTCATTTGCGCCCCCTGTTGTGGGTCCGTGTACCTACACTTTCCCAACACACAGGTGTGAAAAGATTCAGGAAGGGGGCGGGGTCAGACAAATGAAAGATGACGGAAAACGGGAGGCAAGAGAGTGCAAAAGAGAGATAAACCCAAATACAGGATGAAGAAAATGCAAAAACCCACACATGAAAGGAACTAAGCAAAGGTAAGAACTGAGAAGAGATCAACAAGAAAACTAAAGGGTGGAACAGAAATGAGAACAGAACTCAACGCGTGGCAAAAGTATAATAAACAGATAATTCCATAAGTGACTAAAGTATATTCTAATCCAATTACATTTTTTCCGCAAATCTGATTGGTCAATCGTGTGAGATTTCACCGTATAATATCAGGTGTACGGTCGCAAAATATTTGACCATTTCACATTTCATGTATTACTCTGCTTCCTGACCCAGTATGCTGCTACGCAGATAGCTCACAGTGAGAGAAAGCTGCATAGCTAAGACAGGCCAAAATGGGTGAATTTAAGCTACCATATGGCAGTATTGATGTGGATTCTGATACAGAATTATGTTTTACATTTGATGGATTTTCACATTTGATGGATTTTCACATTTGATGGATTACTCTGCGCCCTGACCGCTGTTGGAGCAATGCTGCCTTGACGGTAAGCCTCACTGACTGAATAACTTACAGAAAAATAAACTGTGCAAACAATGGAATTGGATTAGAATGTGAATGACCCCCTTGAATCTGATGATTTGCAGATGTTCATGTTGAATTACGGTCACAAATAACTGTTTCACCAGCTCCGCTAAAGCTGAATTTGTGACCGTAAAACCAGCATGAATGTCTGCAAATCATCAGACACAACAGGGTTATTTCCTAAATAACAGAAGACAGGGGTCAGGGCTACATGGTCAAACAGTGAAGGGGAACGTGGACACAGACAGGGGACACACCAAGACATAAGCTCGGACAAGGGGCAGGGCATGACACACAGACACATTCTGGAAGTGGCGCTCTCTTCTTAAAGCATGAAGACTTACTTCAACTCAAAGATTTCAGTTAACTTATTGTCTTAAAGTATTTAAGTCCGGTTCAACCGAATATTTATCTACAACCCCATTTCCAATGAAGTTGGGATGTTGTGTAAAATGTAAATAAAGCAGAATACAATGATTTGCAAATCCTCTTCAACCTATATTCAACTGAATACACCACAAAGACAAGATATTTAATGTTCAAACTGATAAACTTTATTGTTTTTGTGCAAATATTTGTGCATTTTGAAATGGATGCATGCAACACGTTTCAAAAAAGCTGGGACAGTGGTATGTTTACCACTGTGTTACATTGCCTTTCCTTCTACCAACACTCAATAAGTGTTTGGGAACTGAGGACACTAATTGTTGAAGCTTTGTAGGTGGAATTCTTTCCCATTCTTGCTTGATGTACGACTTCAGTTGTTCAACAGTCCGGGGTCTCCGTTGTCGTATTTTGTGCTTCATAATGTACCACACATTTTCAATGGGCGACAGGTCTGGACTGCAGGCAGGCTAGTCTAGTACCCGCACTCTTTTACTATGAAGCCACTCTGTTGTAACACGTGCAGAATGTGGCTTGGCATTGTCTTGCTGAAATAAGCAGGGACGTCCCTGAAAAAGACGTTGCTTAAATGGCAGCATGTGTTGCTCCAAAATCTGGATGTACCTTTCAGCATTGATGGTGCCATCACAGATGTGTAAGTTGTCCATGCCATGGGCACTAACACACCCCCATACCATCACAGATGCTGGCTGTTGAAATTTACACTGGTAACAATCTGGATGGTCTTTTTCCTCTTTTGTCCGGAGGACACGACGTCCATGATTTCCAAAAACAATTTCAAATGTGGACTCAGACCACAGCACACTTTTCCACTTTGTGTCTGTCCATTACAAATGAGCTCCGGCCCAGAGAAGGCAGCGGTGTTTCTGGATGTTGTTGATGTATGGCTTTCGCTTTGCATGGTAGAATTTTAACTTGCACTTGTAGATGTAGCAACGAACTGTGTTAACTGACAATGGTTTTCTGAAGTGTTCCTGAGCCCACGCGGTAAGATCCTTTACACAATGATGTCGTTTTTTAATGCAGTGCTGCCTGAGGGGTCGAAGGTCTCGGGCATTCAATGTTGGTTTTCGGCCTTGCTGCTTAAGTGTAGAAAGTTCTCCAGATTCTCTGAATCTTCTGATTATATTATGGACTGTAGATGATGGAATCCCTAAAATCTTTGCAACTGAACCTTGAGAACATTGTTTTTGAACTATTTTTTCCAAACAGGTGTTCGTTGAGCATTGGTGATGTAACACTGTCGTGCTTGGCCCCGGCTCAGGGTTTAGGTCCTGATTTTGGCACTACGTCTTTTATGGTTTTATAGTTTTGTTTTCATTTGTTTATTCTTTCTCTTGTAAATCTCAGTGTGGTTCTGTCTAATGCTTTGTTTTGCTTTCTAGGTAGTCACTGCTTCCATTCTTTATCTTATCATTTTGTTTCACATTTATTTATTCTATAGTTTGTTTTCATATTTGTTTTGTCATGGTCCTTTAGGTTTATTTAGTTTTGTTCTGTTTATCACATTTATTGTATACGCTCGGTCACAGGTTTCTGTTATTATTTTTCTTTGATGTTGCTTATCAGTTTATGTTCCATTTGTTGTTTATTGTATTATTCACTTGTCACCTGTTTTGTTTTTTGTTCATTCCATAGTTTGTTCTGCCATTTTTATTGGACCAGTTCCATTCCAGTTTTAGTTTTAAGCAGTAGTTTCCTGGTTTTCCTCTTGTTACGGTAGTTCTTAGTTTTTCCCCTTTTGGTTTGCTCACATTCATTTTTTGCACATGTCTTGTTTCTCAGTTAGTTTGTCTGTCACTCTCTTCTCTTGTTTTGCACTGCTTTGTTTTGCCCTCTCACACTCTCTTGCCTTTCTTCTCTCTTCTTTGTTCACTTCACCACACCTCTTTCCTGAACTTTCCACACACCTGCTTCACATCAACCTGATTAGTTTGCTCCTCTTTAAAAACCCTCACAGTTCCACAGCTCAATGCCCGATTGTTGACGTTGTTCACTTTCTCGCCTCTTGTTCTTGTCCAGTTTGCTCTTGTGTGTTTTGACCTTGCTTTTGTGCTCTGATCTCCGCCTTGCCGTATCCTGAACTCTGCTTGTATTTTGACTGCCTTTGTTTTGCCTGCTATATACTTTGATGACATGTGAACGAACCCTGCCTGGTTTATGGACCACGTCCCAGCCTGTACCATGTCTGATACCTCTGCTTCCATGTCTGACTACCAGTGTACCGTACCTAATGCCTGGTTTCAAGATACAGCCTATTATTCATCTAAACCAACCATGCCTGTGAGTCTGCATTGGTCTCCTACTGCTTCCGGTTTCAGCCCACCACGATCCCTGACAGAACAATCGGGCCAGTACCAGGAGGCTGCGGACTCAGATCCAGAACTCAACATGTCAGCACTTAAAGAGGTATTCGCTGACATACACTTCTTCTTTACCTGTTTTCACCACACCTACTCCCCAGGCGAGAAGTTTGACTACCTGGATCAGGCTTGGGAAGTGGTTGAAGCGAACACCTGGCTTTATCGCTACTTTCCTGATCTAGAGGATCTGGACAATTTATTTGCTGCAGATAGGCTGCCCGACTGGGTGAAGCACCCTGAGTTATATCTGCAAACCACTCATCCACCACCAGACAATGACGCAGAGTGGGAAGACCTGGAGGACGAGTCTTCATCAGAGACAGAGGACTCATTACTCAGAGCAATGCAGAGCTTTTGTTTAAGATTCAGGACTTGTTTTTTGAGTTCCTGGACAGTCCAGGCAAGCGGAGCAAGCAGCACATTTTTTCTAAGTTAGATCAACTTCTCATCGCTGCTCCAGAAATGGCCACAGAATTCCCTGAGCTAACCAACATAAAAGCTCTGTTTATGCAAGGTCGGTTGCCTACCTGTGTCGAGGACCGATGGACTTCCTATTTGAAGCAGACATCATTGCCTGTCTTGACACACCTCACTCCATTACGTTGTCTGCTGAAGCGGTAGCACCTCCAAGGCCGTGTGCTCCTCCAACATCTTGTCCGCCTCCTATACCTGCTCCTCGGAGGTCTTCCGTGAAAAAGCTGACGGAGCGAAATCAGCCCGGAGAATCAAGTCCACGACCAGATGGAACTACAGGGCCGGTACCAGCTCCCCGGAAGCTCCACACGCCGCCATGCCAACAGGCAGTCACCACACTCTCCATGCCCATGGGAACTGAAGCTCCCATGTTGCCTGATCCCTCAGTGCGGAACATGCCTCTTTTGGGGGCCGCAGAGTCATTGGGAATGAATTCACTTCCTCAGCGTTCAGCAACAACAGCCGCAATTTCTGCAGTGCTCTCACCGGCTGCGGCTTCCACAGCACCAGAGCTATGTGATCAGCCTATGACGTCACAGCTCGTCCCACTTCCTGCTTCGTTATTTCTGCCTACAGTCAGACCAGCTGATTCTGATGGTGCGGCCGCTGCTCTACATTCTGCAGCAGTGCGTCCCTCACCTCCACCTCCAGCCAAGCCATCAGATTTAGACACTGTCCCACAATCATCTGCTGAACCAGCTGAGACAGCCATGATGAGTGCCGTTCCTACGTTCTCAGCACCTCCGACTGTTACAACAGTGGACTGGCTGGCACCGAAGTTCTCCTCACCCCATACGTCACTCACCCTATCAGCAAGGTTCCAGCCACCAAGAACTGTTGCTGCCATGATCAACGAGACTGAGTTTTTTGTTTTTGTATTTTTTGACTTTGTTGTACCATTTCCCATGTCCACCGGGGGAACTGTGCCGTGCCTTTTTACTGGGCATCACGTGGCACTGGCTGGCCTCTAATGCTAAGTTATTACCAATCTTGCTATTTATCCAAGGTTTCAGAGTGGTGTTCTCTGAGCTCTCTTATTATTTGCAATATGTGTGGGAGAAAATTAACATCTCACTTTGTTGGTTTATTTCCTGGGTCCATAAGAGGCCTGTGGAATTAATTAGTTCACCATGTAGATCTACTGCCACCCCATCACATTTTCACTGTTTCAACTTGGTACTTCATAGTAAAGATCCTCAGCCTGGATATGTCCATGGCTGGATTAATTTGCTCCTCAGGAGGTGTCGGGTTGTTAAATGGCTTGGGAGTTTATGTCATGGCCTGGGCAGTTTCCTGCATACACATGCCATCCTGCTGGTGACACTTATGTCTTTATTATGCTGGTTTTTGGCAGTTTTGTATACTTTTCCCCCACACAGTGGTCATTTCAGTCAACTTTGCACTCAAAGTCTTCCACAAGTTAATGTCTCCTTCAGATACAGTTTTGTAGTTTCCACGGACAAATGGCCCTTACATCAGTTTAGACAGGTTCAGGGTTTTGTGCCTTCCACATGCAGGCCCACCCCTGGTACAATCATTCCCCACAATCCTCACGACCTTCCCTTTTTCGATTGTTTCGTTTTTTGTATACTTTGGCTGTACAGTGGGTTTTTCCATGTAGTGCCTTTCTTAGTATATTGTTTGGGTTATTGATTCATGTCTGTTCTGTCCTCGCAAGGACGTTCTTAGTCCAGAGGGAAGTTCCCTCTTCTAGCATGCCCAGTCTGGTTCCTGATCCCTGTCCCGCCTAAGTTCCAGCTCAATTTACTGATAGGCCCCCGGATTTATCATTGCATCATGATTGGTCTAGTGGTCGTCCTCCTGACTCTCCTGTGGGCCACAATAAGACCCCAGACCAGTGTACTGGTGTCCGTTTGGCCCGGGGCCTGCCATTTGGTCATCCGGTTGGTGGGCTTCCTATTTTTTGTCGACCGTTCGGGCCCGTGTCTCCAGCTCCTCTTATGTTTGTGGGGGGTCCTCTGCTATACCGCCACCTGCCTTATGGGCATTTTGTGGGGTTTCCTGCCTGCCACCTCCAGTCCCCCGCCATCCCACCCATTGTCAGGTGTGTGCAGGGTTTTTTTGGGGGGGGGGGGGGGGGGGGGGTTGGCAGCCTTCAGGGGTCGGCTGCCTTGGTGGGGGGGGGGGTTCTGTCGTGCTTGGCCCCGGCTCAGGTTTAGGTCCTGATTTTGGCACTATGTCCTTGATGGTTTTATAGTTTTGTTTTGATTTGTTTATTCTTTCTCTTGTAAATCTCAGTGTGGTTCTGTTTAATGCTTTGCTTTCTAGGTAGTCACTGCTTCCATTCTTTATCTTATCATTTTGTTTTGCATTTATTTATTCTATAGTTTGTTTTTGTTTTTTCTTTAGTTTGTTCTGTTTATCACATTTATTGTATACGCTCGGTCACAGGTTTTTGTTATTATTTATCTTTGATGTTGCTTATCAGTTTATGTTCCATTTGTTGTTTATTGTATTATTCAGTTGTCACCTGTTTTGTTTTTTGTTCATTGCATAGTTTTTTCTGCCATTTTTATTAGACCAGTTCCATTCCAGTTTTAGTTTTAAGCAGTAGTTTCCTGGTTTTCCTCTTGTTACGGTAGTTCTTAGTTTTTCCCCTTTTGGTTTGCTCACATTCATTTTTTGCACACATCTTGTTTCTCAGTTTTTCTGTCACTCTCTTCTCTTGTTTTGCCCTCTCGCACTCTCTTGCCTTTCTTTTCTCTTCTTTGTTCACTTCACCACACCTCTTTCCTGAACTTTCCACACACCTGCTTCACATCAACCAGATTAGTTTGCTCCTCTTTAAAAACCCTCACAGTTCCACAGCTCACTGCCCGATTGTTGACTTTGTTCACTTTCTCGCCTCTTGTTCTTGTCCAGTTTGCTGTTGTGTGTTTTGACCTTGCTTTTGTGCTCTGATCTCCGCCTTGCCGTATCCTGAACTCTGCTTGTATTTTGACTCTGCCTTTGTTTTGCCTGCTATATACCTTGACGCCATGTGAATGAACCCTGCCTGGTTTATGGACCATGTCCCAGCCTGTACCATGTCTGATACCTCTGCTTCCATGTCTGACTGCCAGTGTACCGTACCTAATGCCTGGTTTCAAGATACAGCCTGTTATTCATCTAAACCAACCATGCCTGTGAGTCTGCATTGGTCTCCTACTGCTTCCGGTTTCAGCCCACCACGATCCCTGACAAACACAGTGGTAAACCACTGTCACAACTTTCTTGAAATGTGTTGCAGTCATCCATTTCAAAATGAGCAAATATTTGTACAAAAACAATAAAGTTTATCAGTTTGAACATTAAATATCTTGTTAAAAAAAAAGAAGAAATAACTGGTGCAGCACAGAAATAAGTGCAAAAAGTCTTTAATAAGGTGCTGAAAAAAGTTCAAAGGGACTGACGTTACGATGTGAGAGTCACATGAGGAGACTCTGAGGAAGATGTGACTCTCACATCGAAACGTCAGTCCCTTTGAACATTTTTTTTCAGCACCTTATTAAAGACTTTTTGCACTTATTTCTGTGCTGCACCAGTTATTTCTTCTTTTTTACAAATTGGTCCTGCCTGGTTGCACCAGATTTGTTTGTGCTGTGCAGAAGCGCGGTGAACTCTTTCTTTGCATTTAATATCTTGTCTTTGTGGTGTATTCAATTGAATATAGGTTGAAGAGGATTTGCATATTATTGTATTCTGTTTTTATTTACATTTTACACAATGTCCCAACTTCATTGGAATTGGGGTTATAGAAAAACAAGAACAATGCGCATTCTTCTGCCAAAGACCAGTAATCACACATTGACATCTTTGTAATCATTATCCATTTTATGTTCCCTTTTTTATTTGTAAATCTTTGATTAATTCTATATGTTAGAACCAAATTGCTGATCTTTGTTCCTAATCACTCATTTGATTTTTTTTTAAGCTTGGTCTTGATTTTTGAATAGTATTAGGGTGCCTTAACACACAGTGAGAAGTTTGGTCGAATATGGTGAAACAGTGCGAAGCAATTCGAATTAGTGGACCAGAAACATCGCACCGATGGGCAGACGTGCAAGAGTTTGTGTACACAATGGTGTCTTTTGAGCAGGAACACAGTACGAGGTGCACCACATCACGCCACTGATGTGGAATAAATAAAACATAAAAACCAGCTGGTGCCTGTGGGACCACATTGAGCTGCTTAACTGAAAAACAATTTAAAACTAGGACTGCAACTAGGACGTCCGCGCGACCACCTACCCAGGCCAGTGGGTGCCCTTGTGACCACATGTAGGCATGTGCATACAGGGGCAACCACTCATCACAGAGTTAAAATTTTAAACAAATGACACAATGCATCAAGGAGTTATGACATGTTGATGGTTCATCCACTAGGGGGCGCTCAGTGGACAAACAGAGGGGCCAGGTGTGTTCAGGGGCCAACTGTCATCATACATGTGAAGGCACCGTAGCGGCCACACCCTTCAACATAGAGAAAAGTTTTCAATAACTTTTGGTCAGTATCATCTCTGGATGCTGTGAAAGAAATTTGAAGTGCATTGGAAGGGCATCCGGCGTAAAACCTGTGCCAAATCAACATGCAGATCCACCTTGGATTTGCTGTGGCGACCCCGAGTGCAAACAAGGGAGCAGCCGAAGGGACTTACTATTGGACAAAATCCCTAGGAGGAGTTAATTCAAATACAACGTGTGGAAATCATGGCATCATGATTTCCTGTTTGGAATAGACCAATGGTGCAAGAGACTTTTTTGTACATCTATGCAAGTCGCACGTGTACCAATTTTCATCTCATTACTACAAAAAACCCCTATGGGGAGGGGTTTTTGAAAATTTCAAGGGGGTGCTATTGAGGCATTTTGCTCCGCCCATAGGCGACGCCCATATGAATTGTAAGAGGTTGTCATGCTTGACCTGTGTATCAATTTTCATGATGATATGAAAAAATTAAAGCCGTCAAAAGGAAGAACGTAATTTCATGGTGAAGGGGCGATATTCGGTACGTCGCCACACAGACGCCGTTACTCGTAACTTCACAGCGATCATCGGCTACGTTCACCAACTTGTTCAGCATGTTTTAGAAGTGGAAGGAAGTTGATGGGGTTAACAATGTGACATCAGTACCTGTTTAAGGATAATGTTCCATGGCAAAGGGTCAAAATTGCGGCGCCATAGCAGCCACCGACATAAAGAAAAGCTTTCGATAAATTTTTATCAGGATCGTCTCTGGATGATCTGGAAGAAATTTGAAGTGCATTGGACAAAATCCGTAGGAGGAGTTTGTTCAAATACAACATGTGGAAATCACGCCAAAATGACAAGAAAATTCAAAATGGCCGACTTCCTGTTTGGAGTAGACCCATGGTCCAAGAGACTTTTTTGTACGTCTATGCAAGTCACACATGTGTACTAATTTGCATCTCCCTACTACAAAAAAAAAACCCTATGGGGAGGGTTTTTTTGAAAGGTTGAAGGGGACGCTATTGAGGCATTTTGCCCCGCCCATCGGCGAAGCCCCTATGAATTGTAAGAGGTTGTCGTGCTTGACCCGTGTATCAATTTTCATGATGATATGACAAAATTAAAGCCGTCAAAAGGAAGAACATAATTTCATGGTGAATGGGCAATATTCGGCACGCTGCCACACAGACGCCGTTACTCGTAATGTCACGGTGTTCATTGCGTACGTTCATCAACTTGTTCTGCATGTTTTAGAAGTGGAATGAAGTTGATTGGGTTAAGTATGTGACATCAGGACCTCTTAAAGTAAAAATAGGACATTTCCCGCCACCACTGGGGGGCGCTATGGCAGAGGTGGGAAGTTAATATATGCAGACGTTCAGGGCAGAGCCCTCATGTCCAGCAAGTTTGAAGGATCTACGATGAAGTTTGTGGGCGTGACAGCCGTTCGAAGTGAAACAGCGTGCCCCGAAAAGTTCGCCCAAGTTTGACAAACCCTAGCAGCCATGCCTTTTGACCTAATTACATTCTTTTGATAACTTTTGATCACCATTGGGTCATGATGATGTTGACCAAATTTGAAGACGATTGGCTGAAATCCCTAGGAGGAGTTTGTTCAAATGTAGGTAGTGGAAATGGCCAAAAACTGCAAAAATTTGCTCAAAATCGAAACTTAAAATCAAAATGGCCGACTTCCTGTTGACATTTTACCATGACAGTAACAGACTTTTTTGAGCATCCTAGCATGGTAAACATGTGTACCGATTTTCGTGAGGCTACGACTAAAAAACCCCAATGCGGAGGGTTTTCTAAAAATTTCTAGGGGGCGCTATTTCGCAATTTTGCTGCGACCATGTGGGCGAACCCCAAAATATCAAAACTCGGATCCGACCGGACGACATTCCAAAGTTTGGTGAGTTTTTGAGCATGGGAAAAGGCTGAAATTTGGATTTTATTTTGCGCAGAATAATAATAATAACTAGGACTGCAGGCAGTCATATACAGGCCCTCGTTCCGCGCGACCACCTACCCAGGCCAGCATGTCCCCTTTTGATCAGATGTGGGCATGTGCGTATACAGGCAACCACTCATCCCACAGTTCAAATTTCAAGCAAATCACACAATGCATGAAGGAGTTATGACATGTTGATGGTTCATCCACTAGGGGGAGCTTAGAGCACAAACAGAGGGGGCAAAGCATGAAGGAGTTATCATGACATGATGTTCCATGGTGAAGGGTCAAAATGGCGGCGCCATAGCGGCCACACCCTTCAACATAGAGAAAAGCTTTCGATAACTTTTGGTCAGTATCATCTCTGGATGCTGTGAAAGAAATTTGAAGTGCATTGGACAAAATCCCTAAGAGGGGTTTGTTCAAATACAACGTGTGGAAATCATGGCAAAATGACAAAAAAATTCAAAATGGCCGACTTCCTGTATAGAGGAGACCAATGGTGCAAGAGACTTTTTTGTACGTCTATGCAAGTCACATGTGTACCAATTTTCGTCTCCCTATTCCAAAAAAACCCTTATGGGGAGGGGTTTTTGAAAGGATCAAGGGGGAGCTATTGAGGCATTTTGCCCCGCCCATGGGCTATGCCCCTATGAATTGTAAGAGGTTGTTGTGCTTGACTTATCAGTTTTCATGATAATATGATAAAATTACGAGGTCTGTCCAAAAAGTAACGGACCTTTTTATTTTTTTCAAAAACTATATGGATTTGAATCACGTGTGATTGCATCAACCAAACTTGAACCTTCGTGTGCATGCGTGAGTTTTTCCACGCCTGTCGGTTGCATCATTCGCCTGTGGGCAGGCTTTGAGTGAGCACTGGTCCACCCCTCCCATCGGATTTCTTTTGTCTGAGAACGTGCTGAAAGACTGCTGCTTTGCTCCATGAAATTTTTTTCAGAAACTGTTAGAGACAGGCAGTTGGAAACCATTCGATAGATTCAGTTGGATATCGGTGAAGATTCTGTCGGTGTCATGCGGATTATGGACTGTTAAAACCTTTTTAAATACGGCCCACAGCGGCGGAGGGCGCACGGCGTGCCGAGCGGCCATTCGACAGGCTGGATCGACCAGATCATTTCTAAACTGAATGCTGTGTTGATCCGGGACATCATGTGACTACCACAGAAATGGCAACAGAGCTGGACATAGCACTTTTGCGGCACATTCCACTGTTACAGGAGATTTTGTAATGAAAGACGTGCGGAGGATTTCGCGCGTCGGCACGAAGCAGCTCAGGACGCACAGCAAAAAAAAAAACACCTCTGTGTTGGAAACCATTCAGAAGATTCAGACAGCTTTCGATGGCTTTCAGTCGAGTGAGTATCCGAGAAATTGTGTAACAGCTGGACATGCCCCAACATGTCCTGTGAGACTTCCAAGACGGAGGTGTTTTTTTTGCTGCGTGTCCTAAGCTGCTTCGTCCTGCACACCCTTCGACATAGAGAAAAGCTTTCGATAACTTTTGATCAGTATCGGCTCTGGATTATCTGGAAGAAATTTGAAGTGCATTGGACAAAATCCCTAGGAGGAGTTCGTTCAAATACAACGTGTGGAAATCACCCCAAAATGACAAGAAAATTCAAAATGGCTGACTTCCTGTTTGGAGTAGACCCATGGTCCAAGAGACTTTTTTGGACATCTATGCAAGTCACACGTGTACCAATTTTCATCTCCCTACTCCAAAAAAACCCTATGGGGAGGGGTTTTTGAAAGTTTTAAGGGGGCGCTATTGAGGCACTTTGCCCCGCCCATGGGCGACACGTGTATAAATTGTAAGTGGTTGTTGTGCTTGACCTGTGTATCAATTTTCATGATATGACAAAATTAAAGCCGTCAAAAGGAAGAATGTAATTTCATGGCGAATGGGCAATATTCGGCACGCCGCCACACAGACGCCGTTCCTTGTATCTTCACGGCGTTCATAGCCTACGTTCACCAACTTGTTCTGCATGTTTTAGAAGTGGAATGAAGTTGATTGGTTTAAGTATGTGACATCAGGACCTCTTAAAGTAAAAATAAGACATTTCCCGCCACCACTGGGGGGCGCTATGGCAGAGGTGGGAACTTAATATATGTAGACGTTCAGGGCGGAGCCCTCATCATGTCCAGCAAGTTTGAAGGGTCTCCAATGAAGTTTTGATTGATGGAGCAATTCCATTTTTAATTTCTTGTTCAAGGACATGGCAAGATGCATGAGTGGCCAAAAGTTGATCCTCCAACTTTTGATCTTACAAACACCCTACTGAAACCAAACCAGTGTCTTTTTCCTCGCGCAAATGCTTCTAAGTTATTTTTTGCTCTGAGTGGCCACAGCAGAGCCAATATGGATCATACTTTAATAAACAGCGCAATTACAATAGTGTCCTCGTAGGAGGTTGTTTAAACTGGATGCAAGTCCACATTCCACACAGACCAGGCACAGGTGGCCCTGAACAAGGTGCATTAACCACTTGCCCTCCATGTTGTCTTTGCACTGATCCTGCTAGCTCTGATTTTGTCTCAGCAGAAAAATGAGAAAAAAAAAATTCTATTTATTATTTAATAACTCACCAAAATAAGAGATGAGTCTAACAGGGAAACATAAGTCAGCTATTCTGTGGCTTTGAGGAATGCAGTGAATGAAAACAGCAGATAGATGATTGAATAAGTCCATCCCCTGCTGGGTGTTAACACAAGAACTCAAAAACAAATTTAAAAGGGCATAAAAAGATGATAAACCTGCAGCTCATCTGCTCGATGTCCACCTGATCCCAACGCAGGCTGGGTCCTGCTTAGAACTTGGCTGGGAGCCTGCTAAGGAAGACTGGGGACACCACGTGTGTAGAACAGAGCTCTGACCGTGAATGTACACAGCCTCTAGTGGTAGAACGGAGAAACTACAAAGAGAATCGCCATCATTTCTGTATGTTTTATAGTGCAGCAGAAAACTCTAAAGCCCCCGTCACACATGGCAAGAATTTGCCGGAACCATGCCCGACACGGCAAATATGGCCATAATCCGGTGCAGTCGGGAGGAAAAGAGGCATGTCCAGCAGACAGACTGCCTTGTCCACACCTGTCAGATCACATCCAGAGTGAATGTAGACAACACAGACTGCTGTCAAACGGCCATAAAAGGCGTTGCAGACTGCCCGATCCCCAAATGTTTGGATGGCAAACACGGGACCAGAGTGCTGTGTTCCTCACGCATAGGTGCGCGCGCACATGCGTGGGTTGCAATTATCACTCAGCTGCGTGTGTGTATGCATGCATAACGCTGCATGGGCCACATCCAACTTGAGGTTCCCTCGCATGCACTCAAATTGTTTCGGATCCTATTTTTCTTCAATCTTAATATGTAAATTGTGGTCAGATGGTCCTCAAATTACACATGGACCGCCGTCGGATAGGTGTCCCATTTCAACCGTGCCTGGAGAGTCCTGAACATGTGCATCACCCTCGGGGCCACCGGCCAGTTTTGACAAACTGCCAACTTCTGCAGATGACTGTCAGAACATTTTGGAACTGAAATCCGACACTTTTAGATGTTTATATAATTTCATTGTCATTACAAGTGCAACGAAAATTCTCCCACCCAATCACCTCAGACAAAAACACAATTAATCCACGATTATTACAAGGTGAACGTAATAATGCACACATCAGAATTAGAACACCCATACATATACATTTGATTGTTTATGTACGCTAAACTTTAAGACAGTCCATCATCCGAATTGAGGCGATGTGAATGTGTGTGTGTGTGTGTGTGTGTGTGTGTGTGTGTGTGTGTGTGTGTGTGTGTGTGTGTGTGTGTGTGTGTGTGTGTGTGTGTGTGTGTGTGTGTTTGGGGGGAGGGGTGCAGTAGTGACTCCCGTGCAACCGTTTTTTCAGATGTGCGCCGATTCATAATTCCGAGGCCACTCTGCGTGATTCCGGCTATGTGTGAAGGGGGTATTAGGATCATTCAGTTGAAGATACAAGGACCACATTTGGTAAAAATACTTCTGAAAAGTCCTTTTCTTCAACAAAGCAGTGAGCCACATGAAATCTTAAGACAGGTGTAAACAAGAGTTTATTAAACAAGGACTGCGCAGTGGAAGGACTAAAGGAGGATGGACCATGAGGACTTGACTGACAGGACAGACAGGGCAACGAGACAGGACCCAGGGAAGCGAGCCTGCAGAGCTGCTGGGACTGGATAAACTGCGGGGGAGAATGAGAGGGCAGGTGAGACAGTGAAGGTGCATTTGGGCACACATCTGGAAACGAAAAAAGGTCTAAGCTAAACTAAATAGTTCATTCGGAGGTTCAGTTCATTCAGGCTTTCAGTTCAGAATCAAAGTCTCAGTTCTTTCTGGACTGGAGTTTAGATGAAAGTGCAGTTCATTCAGGAGTCCAGTTCAGATCAAAGTCTTTGTTCATTCAGGATTACAGTTCTACATGACACACCCTAAAGGTGGACACATGTGGCAGACTGACAGAATCAGAAGACAGCTCCAAGTTCCAGGTGTAGATGCAAGCAGCAATTTAGCAGCTAAAACTCTCTGGGAAACTGCACTCAAAAAAAAAAAGCTACATTTACATTAACTCAGGAGCTCAGTTGCTGCATGTAGATCACTCCAGACTGTCAGCAGATCAGTTCATAAGGTAACTTAATGGTTCAGCCCGAGGAACAAGATGACTGTGCACACTGTTCCTGAACAGCACAAACTCGAACTACTGAATAACAGTTGGTGTTCACAGCATTCCATGAAGTGGAGCGGGCTCAGAGCAGAAAACCTGCTGAACACTAAGCAGCGTGGAGATGAACGGACTCTGGTAATTAACAGCTGAGTGAAGCGCCGCGTCTGAATGTGAATACACACCAGACAGAATAACAGACGGTTAAAATGAGACAAAGGCGTAACTGTAAATAAATAAAAGTAATGTATTCAGAGCAGGAGCTCACACTGCAGGAAAAAAACATGATTGATAATGTCACCATTAGAAACTTGGAGTATCACGGCAGGAAAAACACAACATGTAACACACTGAGCCTGGAAAATCCAGAGAGGAAAAAACACAGTGGGTTACAAACTGCTCCTGGAAGCAACAGTGAAAAACACAGAGTTACTTTTGTGGACATGGGAGCCCACAGCGGAAGAGTTACAACAGGAGCGTGGAGACTTTAGTCCGGAAAAACTCGGCAGGAAAAGTTAATGAGCTCGGAGGATCATGTTGGTAAAACAGCAGATAGTGACATTAGCTCCAAACGTGGTGATGGGACACCAAATAAAGACCACTGAGAAAAACATAAGATTGGGTTACCGGCTGAGAGCGATGGCATGGCACAGCCGGGAACCCGTGGCAACCCGGTTCCAACCCAGAGGAACGCGGAGGTTCTTCAGGAGGACAGCAGCAGATGTAAGCAGTTGTTGCAGTAGATTTAGGCCCCGAACCCATCACAGGTCCAGGGTTAAATCTGGGATGGTGATAAGACGAGATGAACGTCAGCTGTGAGCACCCACTCGGTGAAAATGCAGATCAGCTGTGAGACGCCACTCTGTCAATTCCACGTGCTGACTTGACAGATGGGGCGAGACCCAAGTGCAGTTTGACAGCTGGAAGCAGAGCCCTGACGTGACGTCACACACAGCAGACACACCAAACACCAGCAAATTCACAGAGGAGCTCCAACTCAGCTTCACCTGAAAACACAGAGACAACGAAAGCCAGCAGACCAAGCAGGACCAGGGGCAAACCACAACTATTTTTTTATGCACTGAACCTATGTTATACTGTTGTACATTGACAGAAACTCACAAATTTACACAAAACACAGTCATTTAGACACGACATGACATGAAATGAGGAGCACAAGTGTATCAAAACTGCAGATTATAAGAAACTGCATTGCCTTATATCAGTAATGACATAATAGTCTGGTACATAAAGTCTATATTCCACATTTGGAGCTTCATCGTGCTGTGCAGCTCAGCCCAAAGTTGTCACACGGGCATTTCCTCTGCAAAGCCTCTTACAGTAACTCCACATGTGGTCAGCTGTTGGCAGTGAGGACTCGTGTGCATCCAAAGGACATGGATGACTTTAAAATCAAAGGTACTACCTTGACTACTAAACCCTGACACCCCAAACACTGTTGCACTCTCTGCAGCATGCATGTGCCGTTATTAAAACCTATACAATAAAAAGCAGTGGCAAACATATACAATGTAAAGCAGTGGCTGTCCCAAAACTTCCTTTACCTGAATGATGGTAAAACTGAGATCATGGTGTTTGAGCGCTCTGGCATACCAAATGTGGTAACACTAAATTTTGGTGCTTTGCTAATTATGTAAAACCAGCTGTCAAGAATTTGGGAGTGATATTTGACAGCTGTCTGAGGTTTGATCAACAGATAAACTCTGTTGTCAAAGCTATTTTTTTCCAGCTTCGTCTTGTGGCTAAAATAAAGCACTTTCTCAGTAGACGTGATCTTGAGGCGGCCATTCATGCTTTCATCAGCTCCAGACTTGATTATTGTAATGCACTTTTTTCTGGCATTAATCAGTCGTCTCTTGCACGTCTCCAATTGGTGCAGAATGCTGCTGCTTGTCTTTTAACAAACACTTTTAGATGTGAGCATATTACGCCCATCCTGTACTCACTCCACTGGCTTCCAGTTCGTTTTAGAATTG
Organism: Thalassophryne amazonica; assembly: GCF_902500255.1. Classification (NCBI taxonomy): domain Eukaryota; kingdom Metazoa; phylum Chordata; class Actinopteri; order Batrachoidiformes; family Batrachoididae; genus Thalassophryne; species Thalassophryne amazonica. The sequence goes on along the minus strand of NC_047118.1, from coordinate 25,937,165 downwards.
ATTTTAAAATTTGAATGTTTGTTTTTAAAGCTATTTATGGCCTTGCACCTCCCTACTTGTCTGAAATTTTAACTTTGTGCACCTACAGTAGGACATTAAGGGCGTCTGGCCAGCTTTACTTAGATGTTCCGAGATCAAGATAAAAACGCTGGGGTGATCATGCTTTCGCGGTAGCTGGCCCCAGACTGTGGAACGAGCTACCTCTTGAATTACGTACTATTCCTGACTGAGCACTTTTTAAATCTAAGTTAAAGACTTATTTATTTAAACTGGCTTTTAACACTTAGTGGGGAGGTGACATGTTCTGTTTTAAAATGTTATTTATATGTGTTTTATTTTTGTGAATTTGTGTTTTTAATGTTAAGCACTTTGGACAGCAGTCGGTGCTGTAAAGCGCTTTATAAATAAATGTTGATTGATTGATTGATTGACAATCCATCTACAAAGCATGAAAATAGTATCTGAAGTTAATTTCAAATCACCCCAAGTCCACAGTACAATATTTAACTGGTATAACAGCCAAATAAAGCAAGACTGTGGAAATGTATAATAAAAGTACACATTGCCAAGCATTATCTTGAAAGATCACCACCATCTTGAAACGTGAAGTGGGTAACACCTTTCTTCACAAAAAGTAGACCAAGAAGTGGTACATACGTAGACTTTTCCAAAAATCTCCAGGATCACAGAAATCTCCACCAGCCTGTCACAGAAAGCCACAGCTAGACCATGTGATTTAAATGGCATGAAAAGGCTGGAATTTGATTGCATTTGTCTGCACCATTTCTCCATAAACACTTCCTGATGCCAGTTAAAATGATTTACAATCTGTTTGTGAACAGTTAATGTACAAGGAGATGTTAGACATTTTTCTTTTTGTCTCACATACATTAGAAAATGCTTAAATCTCATTCAAATACAGCAGGGAAATTCAAATTGTTATCAAACGTGTTTCCATCTGACTGTGACCTTCAGTTTGAACCAATTATTTCCCAGATCACATTGTCATTGGGTGGTCTCATCATGTCACCAAATTGGGTCCAAATCAGATGTTTCTGTGTAGGCTGTCAGTTGTCCAGGTGGTTTCCATTGTAGAGAAGTTTGAATCTTCGACTGAACTGGGTTGCTTGACATGAGGACGTTTCACTTCAAATCACAGAAGCTTCCTCAGCTAAAATTCTTGCTCTGGTAGTCTGACTTCTGTCTTGACTCTTGTAGAGAAGAATAAACCAGAAGCCAACAAAAGCTGGAGTTTTTGTTGTGAAAAGTGTAGGAACACGGACCCACAACAGGAGGCGCAAATGAACGGACAATGGAATAAGCCGAAAATATAACAATTTAATGTTGTGAATGTGCACAACAGACAACACAATTGAGATCAACAGTCAAATTAGTCACAGTGATGTGTGAGCAGGCTCGAGGATAGAAGACGCCCGTCCACAAAAGAGCCGGATCCCTCACACCTTCCACTCCACCGGATCTGAAGCAACCCTGGAGCCACCAAGCGCTGGGTCTTCACCCAGGAGCGCTCTTCGGGTCCATAACCCTGCCAGTCCACCAGATACTGGAATCCCTGGCCCTTACGACGGACGTCCAGGAGCCGGCGAACTGTCCACGCGGGCTCCCCATCGAGGATCCGGGCAGGAGGTGGCACCGGTCCGGGGGTACAGAGGGAAGAGGTGTGGTGAGGCTTGAGCCAGGAGACATGAAAGACAGGATGTAACCGCAGTGAAGCTGGCAGCCTCAGCTTCACTAGGTAGGGCTGAGGACCTTGATGATGGAGAAGGGGCCGATGTACCGATCCTTCAGTTTCTGTGAGTCTACCTGTAATGGAATGTCCTTCGTCGATAGCCAAACCTCCTGCCCGGGCTGGTATGCAGGGGCCGGGGATCGCCGGCGGCCTGCATGGGCCTTGGCCCTCATCCGGGCTTTGAGCAGGGCAGAGCGGGCAGAGCGCCACACCCGATGGAACCTCCTCAGATGGGCCTGGACCGAGGGCACCCCGACCTCTCCCTCCACAAGCGGAAACAATGGGGGCTGGTACCCCAAACACACCTCAAACGGGGAGAGGCCGGTGGCAGATGAAACTTGGCTGTTGTGTGCATACTCTATCCAGGCCAGATGGTTGCTCCAGGCCGTCGGGTGCGCCAAGGTCACACAGCGAAGGGCCTGTTCCAATTCCTGGTTGGCCCGCTCTACCTGTCCGTTGGTCTGGAGATGGTACCCGGACGAGAGGCTCATGGAGGCCCCCAGTTTCCTACAGAAACTCCTCCAGACTTGCGAGGAGAACTGGGGACCATGGTCAGAGACAACATCGGATGGAATCCCATGCAGACGTATGACGTGGTGGACCAGGAGGTCTGCTGGGCTGTCGGGAGCTTCGGGAGGGCCACGAAGTGGGCCACCTTGGAGAACAGGTCCACTATCATGAGGATGGTGGTCATGCCCTGGGATGGCGGGAGGCCCGTGATGAAGTCCAGGCCAATGTGGGACCAGGGGCGGTGGGGCACAGGTAACGGCTGGAGGAGACCCTGTGCCCGTTGGTGGTCTACCTTTCCCCTGGCGCAGGTGGTGCAGGCCTGGACATACTCCCGGACTTCGGCTTCCATAGACGCCCACCAGAAGCGCTGCCTGACCACTGCCACGGTTCTTCGCACCCCTGGGTGACAGGAGAGCTTGGACCTGTGACAGATTCCAGGACAGCAGCTCTGGCCTCTGGTGGGACGTAGAGTCTGTTCTTTGGGCCGGTCCCCGGGTCTGGGTTCCGTGCCAGGGCCTCCCGGACGGTCTTCTCCACGTCCCAGGTGAGGGCTGCCACGATAGTGGACTCGGGGACGATAGGTTCCGGTGGATCTGACAGCTCGACCTTGACCTCCTCTTCATGGACCCGGGACAGGGTGTCAGAACGCTGGTTCTTGGTCCCGGGGCGGTAGGTAATCCGGAAGTCAAAACGCCCAAAGAACAGTGACCAGCGGTCCGGATGTACTCCAGGTTCGGATGGTCCGTGAAAACCGTAAATGGTACCGCAGCTCCCTCCAACAGGTGTCTCCACTCCTCAAGAGCCTCTTTCACCGCAAGGAGTTCCCGATTGCCGTCGTCATAGTTCCGCTCTGCCGGGGGTCAACCTATGGGAAAAATAGGCACAAGGATGGAGAACCTTATCGGACTCCCCGCTCTGGGACAGCACGGCTCCTATCCCTGAGTCAGAGGCATCCACTTCAACAACAAACTGGCGATTGGGATCGGGCTGCACCAGAACGGGTGCAGACGATAACCGACGTTTCAACTCCGTAAACGCGGCTTCGCACCGATCCGACCAGGTGAAGGGGACTTTAGTGGAGGTCAGGGCTGTCAGGGGGCTAACTACCTGGCTATAGCCCTTAATAAACCTCCTGTAGAAATTTGCGAAGCCGAGGAACTGTTGCAGCTTCCTACGGCTTGTCGGTTGGGGCCAATGCCTCACCGCCGCAACCTTGGCCAGATCGGTTGCGATGGAGTTGGAGGAGATGATGAACCCCAGGAAGGACAAAGAAGTGCGGTGGAACTCACACTTCTCGCCCTTCACAAACAACCGGTTCTCCAACAACCGCTGCAGGACCTGACGTACATGCTGGACATGGGTCTCAGGATCCGGGGAGAAGATGAGGATGTCGTCCAGGTATACGAAGACGAACCGGTGCTGGAAGTCCCGCAAGACGTCATTAAGCAATGCCTGGAACGTTGCGGGCGCATTGGTGAGGCCGAACGGCATGACCAGGTACTCAAAGTGACCTAACGGGGTGTTAAATGCCGTCTTCCACTCGTCTCCCTTCCGGATCCGAACCAGGTGGTACGCGTTTCTAAGATCCAATTTGGTGAAGATTTGGGCTCCATGCAGGGGCGTGAACACAGAATTTAACAGAGGCAGCGGGTATCGATTACGAACCGTGACTTCGTTCAGCCCTCTGTAGTCTATGCCTGGACAGAGTCCGCCGTCCTTTTTGCCCACAAAAAAGAAACCTGCACCCATCGGGGAGGTGGAGTTCCGGATCAACCCGGCAGCTAAGGAGTCCCGGATGTAGGTCTCCATTGATTCGCACTCAGGACGAGAGAGGTTGTACAGCCTGCTGGACGGGTACTCAGCACCTGGGATCAAATCAATGGCACAATTGTACGGACGGTGCGGGGGAAGAGCAAGTGCCAGATCTTTGCTGAAGACGTCAGCAAGATCATGGTACTCCTCAGGCACCGCTGACAGATTGGGGGGGACTTTAACCTCCTCATTAGCTGTCACACCGGGTGGAACCGAGGATCCTAAACATTCCCGGTGGCAGGTGTCGCTCCACTGCGTCACTACCCCAGATGGCCAATCAATCTGGGGATTGTGCTTTAATATCCATGGAAACCCCAAAATCACTCAGGAGGTAGAAGGTGTTATATAAAACACAATCTCCTCCCTGTGATTTCCAGACACCACCAACGTCACTGGTTGTGTCTGGTGTGTGATTAATGGGAGAAGGGTGCCATCTAGTGCCCGTACCTTCAATGGGGAAGGTAGAGCCACTACAGGGAGCCCTACCTCCCTGGCCCATCTGCTGTCCAGCAGATTCCCTTCAGACCCTGTGTCCACAAGTGCTGGAGCGTGAAGAGTAAGATCCCCACAAAGGATCGTCACTGGGATGCGTGCTGATCTACGGGCTTTCCCCACGTGGATGTTATGGCCCACCCTTAACCCAGTCTCTAAGGGCGGGCGTTGAAGTTTAACCGTTTGGGGCAGTTTCTTTGTATGTGCTCATTAGAGCCACAGAAAAAACACTCCCCGTGAGCCAGCCTCCGTTGTCTGTCATGTGATTTTACTTTGGCCCTGCTCGTGTCCATAGCTTCGTCAGCAGTGGGAGCTGTGGCTCCTCGGAGCTCTCTGACTGTGGAGCGTGGGGACGGCGGCACCCTTTCGGACCCGGAAGGAAGAGGGACGGCTCGTGCCCGGCCACGCCCTTCGCCCCGCTCCCGACGGTGTTCTTCTAACCGGTTGTCCAACCGTATAACCAGGTCGACAAGCCCGTCAAAGTCCCGCAGCTCATCCTTAGCCAGCAGGTGCTCCTTCAGGACCGGAGACAGTCCATTTACGAAGGCGGCGCGGAGTGCAACGTTATTCCAGCCGGACCTCGCAGCCGTGATGCGGAAGTCGACTGCATACTCGGCTGCACTCCGACGTCCCTGTCTCATAGACAGCAGCACGGTCGAAGCGGTCTCGCCTCTATTGGGATGATCAAACACTTGTTTAAACTCCCTCACAAACCCAGTATATGTCGTTAGGAGCCGTGAATTTTGCTCCCAGAGCGCCGTAGCCCAGGCGCGTGCCTCTCCTCGAAGCAAATTAATGACATAAGCCACCCGGCTAGCATCTGACGCGTACATGACGGGACGTTGTGCAAAGACGAGTGAACACTGCATTAAGAAGTCCGTGCATGTCTCGACACAACCTCCGTACGGTTCCGGTGGGCTTATGTATGCTTCAGGGGATGGAGGGGGGTTCATTGAATCACCACTGGAATGTCTGTATTTTGTGCTCGGTCAGCTGGAGGAGGTGCTGCAGCAGCACCCTGAGTGCGCGCTTCCACTTGGGCGGTGAGAGCCTCCATCCTTCAATTGAGTATGACGTTCTGCTCGGTTACTAAATCCAACCGAGCAGTGAAGGCGTTAAGATGTGCTGCAGCTCTCCTAACACGCCTCCTGCCGACGCCTGTGCACCCTGTGTTTCCATTGGCGATTCAAGCGATGGTTGACGCCCCTCGGGATCCATGATGCTGGCCGAGAAATCCTGTTGTGAAAAGTGTAGGAACACGGACCCACAACAGGGGGCGCAAATGAACGGACAGTGGAATAAGCCGAAAATATAACAATTTAATGTTGTGAATGTGCACAACAGAGCAACAGACAACACAATTGAGATCAACAGTCAAATTAGTCACAGTGATGTGTGAGCAGGCTTGAGGATAGAAGACGCCCGTCCAGAAAAGAGCCGGATCCCTCACGCCTTCCACTCCACCGGCTCTGAAGCAACCCTGGAGCCACGAAGCGCTGGGTCCCCAGGTGGCCACTGCCTCCGGCTGTCAGATCGGGTACTGCTGGCAGGAAGAACAGACAGGTGATGGTGGGTGCTTGAACACCCAGCAAACAGTTCAGTATAAAGGTGGAAAGCACCTCCACCTCTCAATCACAATGTTTACGTGCAGATCCTGTTGGCAAAGTACGTAGCCTCTAACCGAGGAGCGGAGTATGCCAACTCCCCACACACGACTACTCCATACAAAACAGGAACGTCTGCAGAAATACTTGTATACACAGAAGCAAGAACGTCACTAATGTGATACTTCAGCCTGAGTGGTTTACCTGTTCGGTAGACGATTTCTCAGCAGTGAGGTGAAGATGCTGCCCGGCTCTTATGGAGGTGTGGATGATGATGATGAGTGACAGCTGGTGTTGTTGATGAGTGACAGCTGCCACTCCCGGTTGCTCCGGCGCCCTCTCGTGCCTGAAGCCTGCACTTCAGGCAGGGCGCCCTCTGGTGGTGGGCCAGCAGTACCTCCTCTTCAGCGGCCCACACAACAGTTTTTAACCTAACCAGACCCCTCCTACCGAGAGGCCGACTGCTATAGGCTAGTGACTGAACAATAGCTCTAATTAGCACCTATTGTGCTCTAGTTAGCACTCTCCTAATGATGGGATGGAAGCCTCCCCTGATGGCTCCCTTGACGACTCTCCTGATGACGTGAATGACTCATTACCATGAACAAAAGACTGAAACTGCTTTAACCTGAGTACCCCATTGTAAACAGGGGACAAAGCGTGTCTGAGACCCGCCCCCTGGTTAAGGCTGGGTTTCAACTGTTTTACAAAGAATGCTTCCTTGACACCTCTCTCAAACCATTTCTTCTCTCTGGCTAAGATTTTAACTTCCTTGTCCTCAAACGTGTGGTTAGTGTCTTTCAGATGGAGATGAACTGCAGACTGAGGTCCACTGGCAACCTCTCTGCGGTGCTGGTATAGCCTCTTGTTTAAAGGTTGCTTAGTCTCACCTATGTAGTGTTCATTACAGTTTTCCTGACATCTGATATAATACACTACATTGCTCTGTTTGTAACTAGGGATCCTGTCCTTAGGGTGAACTAATTTCTGTCTCAAGGTGTTAACTGGTTTAAAGTAAACTGGGATTTTGTGCTGTCTGAAGATCCTCTGTAGTTAAATAAGGGAGAGACACTCCTCTTCTTCTTGTCTCCGTCTCCTGTCTATCTGGTCTCTTTGTTTTCTGGGACTTTGTCCAGGGACCATCGTGGGTACCCACATACTGTGAGGGCTTTCCGTACAAGTTGTTGTTCTTTAGCCCTTCCCTCTGCAGAACAACAACTTGTACAGAAACCCAGCCTTAACCGGGGGGCGGGTCTCAGACACAATGGGGTACTCAGGTCAAAGCAGTTTCAGTCTTTTGTTCATGGTAATGAGTCATTCACGTCATCAGGAGAGTCGTCAAGGGAGCCAGCAGGGGAGGCTTCCATCCCCTCATTAGGAGAGTGCTAACTAGAGCACAATAGGTGCTAATTAGAGCTATTGTTTAGTCACTAGCCTATAGCAGTCGGCCTCTTGGTAGGAGGGGTCTGGTTAGGTTAAAAACTCCAGCTTTTGTTGGCTTCTGGTTTATTCTTCTCTACAAGAGTCAAGACAGAAGTCAGACTACCAGAGCAAGAATTTTAGCTGAGGAAGCTTCTGTGATTTGAAGCGAAACGTCCTCACGTCGAGCAACCCAGTCCAGTCGAAGATTTAAACTTCTCTACTATGTCCAAATCAGATCCAAAGTGTTTTTGATCTGATTTTAGTTCAAAGGTATTTGAATACAAAGTTATTGAATACAAAGTTATTTAAATACAAAGATATTTTGTACTTTGTTAACACGAGCACTCACACATGATGGGAAAAATACAGACTGAAAAAATGTGGGTCACGGTGGAGCATGGTGGGTTTTTTTTAAACAGACAGCAAAGATAAGGACGAAGAACAATTTGGTCATGTTTTAGCCGTGTATAAGTCCGTGTTGGTTCCTTTGAAACAGTCAATGCTATTTTTGAACAGTTCTGGAGGTGTTTCCCTTTAATGTAGCAGTATTCAAGGTCAGTATTTTTCACCTCACACAGTAAATTTTGCAGAGCAAAAGACTCTGTAGAGATTGCATATAGGCCCACTGCAAATAGTCCCAAATTAACTTTTAGCATGACAACAAAATGTTTAACTCTAATAGAGCTCATTTATGCTGTTACAGAGTTGATTTATCACTAGATGCAGGTAGTTAAACATCATTTGGGACCACATGTATTCACACCTCCATTTATTTTTCCCAACAAAATTTATTGTATGTATTTGGATAGGATACAGGAGAAGTCATGAACTGGCACCGGGGCTAAGCCTACCTCTACCCCTAACCTGAACCCTCATTGGGACATGTTTTTAACCCTGGACAACCAAATTGTGGTTTTCCTTTATTACAAATATCACTATTTCAAAGCAGATTTTTTTCCCTTAATTTGGATGCCACATCGGTGCTGTCTTACTGTCAGAAATATGGCACAAACCCTGGAGTCGATTATGGACCAGCTGCAGTTGGCACAGGATCTCTGTTTGGGTAAATAACAGCTGGCATATGACAACAGCCACCTTCTCACCGTTCATTCATAAGTGTTAAATGCTGCATTTCTGATACAAATTACGTTATCTTTATTTTGTGCATGGCTTTATTGCTGCCCGTCCTCTCGCTTGAGCTTCTGCCCACGCACATCCTCCTGTCAAGATCCACCGAGGGGTGCGAGGGCTATGAAACCATCATTAAAAGCACATTAAAAAGGGATTCGGCTGGCTGATACTTTATTTGCAAGACCCCTGGGGCTTGCAGTTTGATGAAAGTGGAGATTTGTTCAGGGCGAGCAGAGCTGGTAGGGGTGCATTTGATGGCCTCTCCAAATTGTTTCCTGCTATTTATGAATAAATGTTCAACTTTAAATATGCTCAGTTATAGCAGCAGGAAGAAGCCTACGATGAGAACACTATGTGCAAAGATGATAATAATTTGATAAGTCTGCTTGTTTCTTTCCCTCCAACTACTCACTCACCTAAAATTACAACACAATGATCATCCTGTTTCATTTTTATGCAGGAGCAGCGATGTGAACACAATGTTATGTGTCTTGTCAGAGAACATGGTGAACACATGAGGCATGATTTGTTTTAATGTTTCATTTATTGGTTTAGACTAAATAGCTCAAAGTAAATGTCACATATTTCATCTTTTCCATGATTGCAAATGAGTTCATTAATTTGCAAAAGCACCACACATGCAGAAGTCCTGTCATGTAGGATCATTTATCACAGGTATGATTACAATTCAGCCTGTCACAGCATCACCCTCACATATCCCCCCAGCTATTGGCACCCTGATGCCAGCTGAGAGGTCACATACTGTCACCACATCCACACACCTGTGTTAGCCTCTCTTCACTGACTTCCTGTGAAGGTCAGGGTAGATTTTTATGGTTTTTGTTGATGATTTATAATTCATAATGGTTGGGCACCCAGCATCTGTCTATATCACAGCCGTAGGGGTGCCCCCTTCTGGTCTGGAGCCCCAAGCAGTTGCCCACCTCGCCTGTTGGCAAGCAACACCTCTGCACATCAGTATTCACTGGAAAGAAATCAGAGGTTTTGTCTCAGTTATGAAGTCCAGCAACGTCTTGAGAATCCTGCAAAGTCTCACGATGTCCCAGAGAACAGTCTGGCTAACCAAAACAAACCAAAGCTGTTTCGTGTGATGTCCTGAATATATGTCTGTGGTTTTTTTTCCATCTTGGAAATATGTTTGAAAAAAATGGACTTGTCTTATATTCAGGGTTGACATTTACATGTCATACACATATGCACACATCACAGCACCTGTGAAAGGAGTATGCCTCCAGGACTGAAGCAACTCATCCCTCTAACTAGCTAGTCAGATTAGCTAACCTGCAACTGAGAAGAAGTTATGATACAAACTTTAAACTCATTGTGATACATGTAGTACAGTCATCAAACAGCACTCAAGCAGCCAAGAAATATGGTGTGAGTGTGTAATGTTAGAAGGTGGCGAACCCAAAATGACTTGTAAAAAATGCCAACAGTCAAAAAAGCTTACACTTCATTAGGTTTATTGATAAATGTGCCTTCACAACTGAAATGGTGATTGTCTTGTTCGATTTTAGTATTTAACATGTTTACATTGCCATTACACTGTGTTCTGAGCACTGAGAAATGCCCACATTGCATGTTTGGCTTCTAGTGCAGCAGATAACAGAATATTTACAGAGGAATCTTGCAAATGGTGATAGTAGCACCAAATTCGGCACAGATACTCCTTAGACATTACTCTTTCTTTTGAAGAAACCAATCGGCCACTTGAATTTTCAGTAGGCAGCCAGGGGTCAACTGAATAATTACACATGGGTCAAAATTAAAAGATGCTCCAATCATATTGAAAACTATATTACATTGTTTGTCTGATCATAAAGACTCCAAAAAGATGTAGTCCGGACTATCTGTGACTGAATATTCTGGAGTTATGGGGTAAAAACAGCAAGAATGGTGACAAAGGTCAATTTCGGTTTGTACAGGGGTCAAAAGTTAAAGATGCTCCAAATTTGGTAAAAAGTGTTGTAAATTGTGGGTTGAGTTAATAGGGTTTTAAAAAGGAATAGTTTGTGTGACAAGTTAAATTATTAAATTATGTAAAAAGTGTTCCATACACAGGTTAAAATATAGAGATTAAAAGGGTTGATAGTAGAATTTATATACACTTAAAAACAAGAGTTAAAAATGATTCATATTTTATAATTGTTATTTTTGTCATGATTATTTTATTTAAAAAAAAAACATTGTTAATGCAGTACAAAAAGTATAAATGCTATGTACTCTATTTACAGTTTATTAAGAGTTCGATGATTTGCAGATCGATTGCTAATGACAGATCTGTTTTGCACCTGCGCAGAAAAGTTTTGTTCTTTTGAGTAAAGTGAAATGGAGCAAAGACGTTGGCTGTGTTCCTGTCCTCCATTTAACTCAAAAGTTACCATGTACCTCTCCCAAACTACCAGAGCGGACGACGCACCATTTGCATCATGTCTCATGCTTAGTTATCACGTTACAGTGTAACATACGTCACATGTCATAGAATCCTGTTGTTTGCTGCCGCGCTCCCTGATTCTGCCTTTCGTCTGTCTCTCTGTTTCAGCACCTTATTGTCTGGAAGAGAACTCAGCATGACAAAAATCATGTCAATATGAGTAGTGTCAGTGAATGAACACATTTCATTTGTGAAATTTGATTAATTTTTGTGAATAAAAATTATAACAGCCAGGAAGAGGGGCATCAAGCAAATATGAATTTGTTCACTGAACACAATTTTGTCTGTCAGTTATTGATAAAAGAAAATACTGATGCACATCTCAGATGATTATTTTCACAACTGTGACAGTAATAATTTGCAACAGTAATTGCTTAAATTGCAGAGGGACATAAAACTTCAATCCATATGCTGTTAGGGTCCCTTCACACATAACACAAAAGACGCAGAAACCGAAAGAAATCCGTGAGCCAAACACGAAATGGGGAACCACGAACCATCGACCTGCTGTCATGAGGGATGCATGTTCGCACGACACACCAGCGATGGTTTCATGCATGCTCATGTGCGTGCATGAACACAGTGCAAGCAGCTGTTATGTGTTGCACCACATCGTGCCTCTGCTGTGGAGAAAAATAATAAAAACCACACACCATAAAATCACTGCATTTGATTGAATCCCTCTTATCGAGCAGACAAGACAAGTATGAACCATCTGTTCCTCTGTATATGACCCATGGTCACAGACGTACAGTCATGACATGACATGAATGAAGCAGTGCACTCTCATTATGTCCTCATCTGCTGGCCCAGCATGTCCATTCGGCCCCACGCACGTGTCCGGCCTGACATGCGTGTCCTGTGGGCGGCGCGCCACAGGACAGACACTGTGTCATGTGGAACAGCGCTCATGTTAAATAAAAAATAAATGCCACTCGTGTGATTCGAACCTGCAATTTACAAAAGCTCTGATTAACAGACAGAAACTTTACCACTGCATTACCATCACTGTCTTATAACAGCAGCGTAAAATGCCTATGATCAACAAGGAGATAAACGTATTAAAAAAAGAGAAATTAGACGGTTGCCTGCTGTGTGTTCACATGATCTGATGGTCCTTTTCACCTGGGACAGCCTGTCAATGTGTGCGCCGTGTGCTCGCTCACTGCAGCATCGATATATGTTTATATGTATGTCCACATAAGAACAGCAAGCAGACACACACGTGTCACAGTGGACAGTTGTAAGACCATATCCACCAAAACACTGTACGTGTTCCCCAGCCGTGACGTCCAGAACCAGAGATCTCAACAGCTCCTGCTGTTGACAGTCACACCCCCTGTTTATTCAGCGCGCACACCAATGTGTCACTTTCTGTTTCTGTGTTATGTGATCATTTTTTTTGTTATTTGTTATGTAACTGGATATGTAATTATTGTAGTACTTATTAATATACCTGACCTGGCTGTGGTCTCTGTGATTTTAATGTGACGTCGTGTGCACTGAGCCGTCATTTCCAGCGGAGTCTCTGGTCAGCAATCAGCTGGGAGGCGCCTCTCTGTGCTGTGCGCGCTCTGATGTGGCAGGTCAGTCCCCAGCTATCAGCATTCCATTCAAGTGTGCCCCCCCCCCCCCCCCCCCCCCGACACGCCACATGTGCTGCGGAGGGGTGGGGGAGTGTCTGAAACACATGCACGGCACATGTGTTGTGGGAGGTGGGGAGCAAAACACACACAAAATACACACGCACAGCCCATGTGTGTTGCTTTGCCACATGCCACACTCATGGGGGCACTTAGACAAATTTCACATCCAGCCTGACAGTGATCGCCTGCTGACTGTTGTGATGCTGACAGCACGAATCCACACATTTTCTAAGTGCCAAGCGAGCGGTGTTGGATGTTTGTGTGTTTGGCTGACACCTGCCGCGAGAAGGATCGAACGGGCTCTCACAAGGCACATTCTGTGTTTCACCTGCTGGTGTGTGCGAATTGTTGTAGCAACAGGTGTACGAGGTGTTAGAGGCGGCTCTGATTTTTCACAACTGGCATGCAATTCCTCCTTTGTGCACTAGTCGGCTTCAGTTGTGTTATGTGTGAAGGGGCCCTTAATGTCACTGGAGAAGTTATTCCCTTACTGATGAAAATGATGAAAAACCTGTCCCTCTTGTGTGTTGGGGGGGGCGTGGCTGGATGTTTTGGTGTTCTTTTCTTTTCTTTGCTCTCCAGGTGGCATGAGGGCTGATTTGTCTGTGAAGAAGGTGCTGGCTGAAGAGTCTTCACCCTCATCAACATCATGGAAAGCACCTGTGATCGGTGCTCACGTGCAACCTGGACGACTTGCAGCTGAAGCAGATAATTGGATGGCGTTCTGCATTTAAGTCATGTGTGATTCAAGCAGAACTGCCGGGAAATCGACCTTGTGACGTTCGTTTGTGAGACGCTGAGGACCGCGCCTGGGTTTGACACATCGAGCCCGTGAAGCAGGGAGGGGTGAGGACACATGCTGTCAGCACACACGAAAGGTAATTAAGTGTTTAGGTACTTGTTGATAGTAACTTGGTGTTTTGTTACACAGTGTACTGGAATTGTAAAGAGAATTGCGCAGTTTGCTTCTCACTGCTGTGGCGTGAAGGATAAGTGATCCTCCACTTGTTGTGAGAAGCTGCTCATTTGCATAAAGTAAAAAAAAGGACACTGACCTGAGTGTGTTGCTGGCAGCGTGTGTTTATTGGAAGATATAGTTGTATCTGTTGACTTACCTCACCGTCTCTTTGCTTCACAGAGAATCAGTTTGTCGTGTCCACCTGGGGGGTGTTTGGCGGTGGTAGGAAGTCCAGGAGCGCCGGGCTTTAATCCTTGCGGGCGCTGGAGAGCGAGCCGCGGATCACTCCACCAGAGGGACGTTGTTTTTTATGTTTTTACACTTTTAAACACAGGTGTATAATAAATAGTTTTTGTTTGGAACCGCTTTCTGGTTATTTTTAGCGCTGGGTCCTGTCTGACGCAGGTTCGCTCCTCAATCCGCGTCGACACATAACAGAATTTCCCGGCCATTCCATAATGGACCCAGCGACGGAGGCGGTTCCTTTTGCCGAAAAGATTCAAGAACACTTGGAGAAAATATGGGAGCAATTACAGCACCTCGCAAATCAAATTAAACAAACAGACGCCCGTGTTACGGAGCTTGCAGCTCAAGCCGTTCCGCTTCCTGCAGCGCCAGCTGCGGCATCATCGATACCAAGGCAGATAACTCCGTCACCCAAAGATTCGGTGTTTGAACCGATCATTTGTCATCCGGAGCCCTATGCGGGAGACGTCGAAGCTTGTGCTTCGTTTCTGATGCAATGTTCTCTGGTTTTTGCTCAGCGACCGGCTTCCTTCTCTTCTGATGGAAGTCGTGTTTCGTATGTGACAAATTTGCTCCGAGGTGACGCCTTAGCTTGGGTCACAGCGTTGTGGAGTAACAACTCGCCATTGTTAGGGTCCTTTAAGGATTTCTCCCGGGAGTTCCGACTGGTTTTTGACCATTCGGTGAAAACGAATACCGTTGCTCAACGGTTGCTGAATCTCAGGCAGGGGAGGCGGAGTGCGGCGGAGTATTCCGTGGACTTCCGGATTTTTTCTGCTCAATCAGGTTGGAATGCCGCAGCATTACGGGGCGTGTTTGTAGACGGGTTAAATGAGTCATTAAAAGACGAGCTGGCGGTCCGTGATGAGCCAAACGATTTAGACGAGCTAATATCGTTGGTGATTCGTCTAGATGATCGGATGTAGGAGCGTGGATGCGAGAGAGGACGCCCATCAGAGCGGTTTTTTTTGTCTCGGGGCTTTCCCCGACACCAAGCTGGGCCGCCTCTTCTTCGCCCCACTGGGGCTCCTCCGACGGGACCTCCGGCTCCTCCTATTGACGAGCCCATGCAGCTCGGACGAGTCGAGATTCCTGTATTGCCCCGACACGTAAGCGTCAAGAGAAATAACGGTGACGTAACTCCAAGTGTTCTTGGACAGGCAAAAGAACCCACATAAAAAAAAAAAAAAAAAAAAAAAAAATTTTAGCACACGTAAATGTTTTGTTTTCTTTAATCAGGGGTTATACTTGTTTGGGGAGGTAGGGGCGTATCTGGTGGAGTGATAGGCGGTTGGAAGCCCGCCTGGGCTCACTTACCTGTCAATTTTGTATGTGTTTTTAGGTATTTTCTGTTTGGGTTGTTGGGTCTTTTTGTTTTGTGTTTTTTATTTCTCTACATTCCTAACCCCACCCTCACTTGCCCTTAGACGCTTGTCTTGTGGGTTGTGGGGTGGTGCAGGTTGGTCACGCTGAGCATTCTCAGAAGACCTCTGCACCTAGGGGGGGGTGTTAGAGGCGTTCTTTTTGGTTTGGTTAAGGCCCGGTTCCACTCCAGCCTTGGTGAGCCGTTGGACCGATTGTCATGGGTGTTGCCGGGGTGTGGTGCCGCGGAGACATGCCTCAGTCGGAGGGGTGGGCCGATCTGTTGCCGTTTGCCATTTCGGTGGTTCCACCCCTCCCGAGTGGCTGGGGTATGGTCGAGTTGGGGCGCCGGACGTATTTCCGGTTCTCCGCTGCGCTTTGGGGTTGGAGCTGGGTTAGTTTTTACCTGTTCCCTTCTCCGGCTTAATATTTTGAGCTGTTCGCCAAAATAGAGCCGCCAAAGAGCTCTGGGAGGGACCTGGGGTCTTTCGGGGTGCCGGGGAGGGCAACGGGGTTTATGGTCGTTTTATATCCCCCCGGGGTTGTTTTTGGTTGTCCTCCGGGGGTTGGTTTTTGGTTTTATTTTGTTTCCTTCCGGGTTCCGCCTCCAGGGTTGATGGGACGGTCCTCTGGGGGGGGAATTGGCTTGGGACCGACCGGCCAAGTGTGACCGGATCTGGGGTTCCGGGGTTGTGGGGAGGGTGCCTCCTGGGGTTGATGATACGGTCCCCTGGGGGGCACCGTTTCACTCCATGTATACCTGGGGACCTTTGTGGGATCACGGTTTTGGCTGTTCCTCCTGGAACTGGCAATGAAGGCCTTCTGAGGGGGGGGGGGGGGGGTTGGGCTCTGCAGGTCATTCTGGGGGGATTGTTTGTTGTTTTTCTTTTATGCATCTGCGTTTGTACTGTGTTGTGGGACTGTGTTGGGTTTTTGTGTTTGGGAGTTTTTCTTTTCCTCCCGGGGTTTGATGGGACGGTCCCCTGGGGAGGTTTTGGGTGGGTTTTATGTTTTTTTTTGTGTGAGTGGACTTGTTCTGGGGAATGTTTTGGGGCTTTTGTTGATTCCAGCCGGCCTTCCAGCTGCGGTGCCTGTCTTGCCGTCTGCTTCCTGACGTGGACCCCGGAGGGAGGGGCTGTTCTCGGGCCTGGTCTGTTCGGTCGCCGGGAGGCTTCCCGTTGATGGGGGGGTACTGTTGTGTGTTGGGGGTGGGCGTGGCTGGATGTTTTGGTGTTCTTTTCTTTTCTTTGCTCTCCAGGTGGCATGAGGGCTGATTTGTCTGTGAAGAAGGTGCTGGCTGAAGAGTCTTCACCCTCATCAACATCATGGAAAGCACCTGTGATCGGTGCTCACGTGCAACCTGGACGACTTGCAGCTGAAGCAGATAATTGGATGGCGTTCTGCATTTAAGTCATGTGTGATTCAAGCAGAACTGCCGGGAAATCGACCTTGTGACGTTCGTTTGTGAGATGCTGAGGACCGCGCCTGTGTTTGACACATCGAGCCCGTGAAGCAGGGAGGGGTGAGGACACATGCTGTCAGCACACACGAAAGGTAATTAAGTGTTTAGGTACTTGTTGATAGTAACTTGGTGTTTTGTTACACAGTGTACTGGAATTGTAAAGAGAATTGCGCAGTTTGCTTCTCACTGCTGTGGCGTGAAGGATAAGTGATCCTCCACTTGTTGTGAGAAGCTGCTCATTTGCATAAAGTAAAAAAAAAAGGACACTGACCTGAGTGTGTTGCTGGCAGCGTGTGTTTATTGGAAGATATAGTTGTATCTGTTGACTTACCTCACCGTCTCTTTGCTTCACAGAGAATCAGTTTGTCGTGTCCACCTGGGGGGTGTTTGGCGGTGGTAGGAAGTCCAGGAGCGCCGGGCTTTAATCCTTGCGGGCGCTGGAGAGCGAGCCGCGGATCACTCCACCAGAGGGACGTTGTTTTTTATGTTTTTACACTTTTAAACACAGGTGTATAATAAATAGTTTTTGTTTGGAACCGCTTTCTGGTTATTTTTAGCGCTGGGTCCTGTCTGACGCAGGTTCGCTCCTCAATCCGCGTCGACACATAACAGTCCCTGAGGCACAGCGAACTAAATGCCAGAATGAGACCACAAACCACACAAACATCACAACTATTTTACCGGAACGGAAGCCTGCTGTAATGACGAGGAAATGTAAACAACAATAAATCAACTTCATAAAATATCGGCAGCGAAATAATGATGAAATATTACATCCACCATCCACATCAACTGGAGGTCAGGTTGGTCAATGAAGTGGGCTGACACAGGCAGGGCACATACAAGTACACAGTGATCACCTCCCCCCCCCCAAAAAAAAATCTTTATCGTTTTTCATTGATACAGATAAGATGCATTTTGCCCTGAAATGTTATACATGTGTATACATCAAATGGAAAATTACAAACACTACTGTAGTAGCAGTTTAAAGTACATAAGACATGTACAAAAATTCAGGATTAGATTAGATTAGATAAAATAGAATTTTATTGATCCCTTGGGAAGAGTCCCTCAGGGCATTGTATAGCAGCACACAGGGTAAGAAGCACACAGAGTATCAAAAGCGAAAGTAAAAAAGAAAAAAGTTTGCAAATATAAATATTAATACACAATATAAATACCAGATATACCTATCAATACTGGTTTGCCTACAACTACTGTTCTTCTTATTCCCAACATCTGTCTTCCTGTTACTCCTCCCACCCACCCACCCCCCCATTTATCCATGGAAAAAGCATTTTCCCTTGCGGTGCTGCATTGCCCACATCACTCAAAATGGGGCAAGTGGACGAGGTGGTGTGAGCCGAGTGCGAGAAAGATAGATACAACAATCACAAGTTTGACCAAATTATTATTGGAGCCACTCCAAAAAACACAGACCTGTAGACCCCACCATTCTGCATGCCTTCACCAAATCCATTAGATAAAAAAAATACTGCAAATTAAAGGTGAACAAAGTAACAAACCAACAAACAGACCATCATTTTCATTTATTAGACTTGTTACTTCAACAAGACTAATAAAAGAAAATAATGTTGCTGTTTGAATCACTGCACATTTTTTTTTCAGAAGCTTTATTGAAAATTGCAAGTATACAGTCAAATACAGAAGCAGTGAACATGGAACAGAGGAAGGAACGTCCAGGGGTATCAAACAAAAACATTCAAGGAGGCACATTTTTGTTGCCTTTTGGTTGGTTGATTTCGAAATAAATTTGACAATTGTTCAGTCTCTTTAAGTAAAGGTACAAAAATGAGCTTTTCTGCTGTTGAATTTACACTTCTGAATAAAAATTTGCCTGTAGGAATAAAAGGTTAATCACAAAATACTTATTGCATTTTCTAGAACAAACAAACAAACAAAACATTACATTCTCCCGTAATAAAGTCAAATCTCTGCAGACATGGTGAGTGATAAATTTACTGAATTCTTTCCGGGTGAGTGAGCAGTGCCAGAGGAGCAGCAGCACTGTTTCAGGGTGACCCTCACAAAAGGAACACTTTGTGTTTATATCCTTTTTAAACTTCTACATGTGGTGATCGTAAAAAAACACCTCGTTTGCAGTTGCACTAGTTGTTTACCTCGTTCACTACGCAACGCTGTGCACATCCAGCAGATGGCAGTAATACAATAGTTATTATGATAGCTGCTCTAAAACTTGAAAGAAGAAGAAAATAAGCTACGACATTCTGCTTTACGGTAGCGTCGCTTCCTTTCGGACCGGCGGTCTGTCGGTGTTTTTCTGTCTGAGGATCAGTGTGTTAAAGAGCTCGATAAAACAGTCTGTTGTTCACGGTAAGATGACCGCAAAGCGTGCGCACACATACGACAAAGAAAAGTAAATGTTTGTTTTGGTGCCACAAGTGAAACCGTAAATTAAGAGCAGGTAGCCTGTTAGCTTAGCTTAGCATGACATGAGGCCGCTGGTTAGCTGGAGCTAATGTAGCCGACAGTGTCAACAGTTTGAAATGTTCGTTTTTAAAAGGGTGACACTTTATGTTATAATTGTTTTGTTTGTCTCGACACTTCAGCAGTTACATGCGGATTTTAGTGACTTTGGGGGACTGAGTGGATCCAGTGAGCAGCTGATCAGGTTTTGTATTGATCCAGGTCCCAGATCAGCTTTATTGCGAGCAGGGGCGCCGCCAGGGTTTTTGTGCCCCATGAAAAGAAATCGTACTGGGCCACCCCTCATATTATTTTGTCAATATTATAATTGTATTAGAGGCTTCTCTGGGCCCCTGTCAATCATAGGCCCCTAGAATCCTCTCTCCAGCCAATTATTTTGGTACTTTTACGGAACATGTAGCTCAGGTTCCTAATGTGAGTTTTGTGATCCATTACACCCCTTGTGGCACACAAAAATGTGATTGGGTGTTCAGAAAATATAATTGCTGTTACATAACTGGGTCAGTGATGACTAGCCCACTGCGCAAGCTGATCAATGTCTTTTAATTTATTCCATGGCTGAAGAGATCAGTGCTGTTGTTTGCCTGAGACCCTAAAAATAATATTTAATAATAAGTCAGTCCTCATACATTTAAGGAATTGTATGACACAACTTATCGGTTTATGTGTTTGGCTGCAGACATCTGTGCTCTTCACACAGAGTTAGGTCATGGCAAAGTTCCATGCTCCTGTGATCCAGGACAACCCATTAGGGTGGGGTCCATGTGCAGTTCCAGAGAAGTTTAAAGACATGCCCTACCAGCCTTTCAGCAAAGGAGACCGCCTGGGAAAGGTTTTTCCTTCAGAACTGCTAAATACCTCTTGACCTTGGTTTTTGCGAGGTTTCCTCACATTGCATGTTTTTCCTTTAGGTTGCTGATTGGACTGGAGCAACTTACCAAGACAAGAGATACACAAGTGAGTAACATATTGATAAGACATACAGTGCATGTTAATTGATGGACTTGAGTTTTTCCACATCAAATCAAAAAGTGGGCTCCGGGTCACTCTTTCAAGTTTACAGATGCACCCAAAAAGGACAGATTTGCCAGTAGTACAACTGGAATTTTAAGGTTATTTTTATGTGCCCCACAGTGGTTATTCACAAGCAAACTAGGCTCTCCACAACATCTGTTCATTCACCATACACAGTGTGGCAAAGCCTTGGGAAATCTCCTGAATATAGAACCCTGTCAATGCAGAAAATTACCTGCTGACTTCTACTTTAGGTCGCCAAAAAGACGTGTCAGTGGGTCTCTGCTGATCAAATAAATGTGTGCATCCTACACAGTGTTGAGGCCCGCCAAAACGTGCACTGGCCCGATTGAGTCAGCGCCGCCACAAAATGTATATCGAGCATGCATGGAAATTCAAATCACACATATGCAGAATGATCCACGACAGTGGTTCCCAAATCTGCCCCTGGAGGGCGCTCACCCTACATGTTTTCCTGTCAGCCTGCTCTGTTCACACCAGATTATTTAATTCTGTTTTTTCTCTGCTCCTCGTTGGCTGACCACACCTGGTAGAATTAATTAACTGCATGGAGCAGCAGAAGTGAAGAAACATGCAGGGCAGGTGCCTCCAGGGGCAGATCTGGTCACCCTGGTTATCTAGTTCTGATCTAGTTTCCAACCACATGCTTACTTTAAGTAGTCTCACCAAAACGCACACATTGATCCAGTATGTCTTTGAGAACGTTGAGGTCCTTATGGAGTCTGCTGCTGTCTACTTTTTTAAAAATGAACTGCAGAATCTTATCCAACTAATCGCCGCTTGGTTGTGATAATCAGTTATTTCAGTCTTAAAAATGTCACATTCATAAGAAGAAGAAAAAAAAATGAATACATTTTATTCACAGTAATTTTTTTCTGTCCAGACAAATACTCCTCCCAGTTTGGAGGCGGTAGTCAATATGCTTATTTTCACGAGGAGGATGAGACAAGCTTTCAGCTGGTGGACACTGCCAAGACACAGAAGACAGCCTACCAGAGGAACCGCATGAGGTTTGCTCAGGTAGCTCAAACCAAGGTCACCTCCACTCAGTCAGGCCTCACTCTGTACCTTAAATATGTCACTTGATATAAACTCACAGTGTTCCAGAACATATTTTCAGTGACTGGGTAAATTGTTTTCACAGAGGAATCTGCGCAGGGATAAGGATCGAAGGAACCTGACACAGTTCAACATGCAGACACTGCCAAAAAGTGCCAAACAAAAGGAGAGGTACGCTGTACTCTTAGTATATGTACTCTGTTTTGGAACACATAATACTGTAATAGTTGTGTGTGGGGGGGATTCCTGACCATGAAGCCAAAATGTGATTGGAAGCACAGTCAGTGCACAGCTCAGTGGTTTTCCAAACTTAAATGGGCACATTTGAAAGTCTTGCTAAAGATCATATATCTTGGAGTTTGTCGCCAATAACATTATTGATAGAATTAATGCCATAACTTTATATACATCTTGACAGAAACACAATTTTTGTCAACTTCATGTTTGTCTAATGTAGTGAGGATGTTGGTTTATATCCATAAGACTTCATTTCAGTTTCTGCAGTTGAGTCCATAAGTTTGTCTGCACCATGGCAAAAAAACTTGATCAGCATTGCTTCTGTGCTGATCTTTGCGACACGTTTGACTCTGTTGCCTGTGCTGCTCTGTGGGACATACTGAGGAATGGTGAGATCCCCAACAAATTGCTGGACATCATAGCTGACCAAACTTTAGAATACCATTGAAATGTGTCTCTGGGGGGTTGTAGAAAGACTTTTTGTTAACTGGAATGATAACCTATCCCAATAGTGTTATGTTTAAAAACTATCACCATGATGTTTTGAATGTGATACAATAATGCAAATACAGTCTGTTCCTCTGTTGTGCCTGAGTACATGTCTGCTTGGAAAAGCATAAGAGTACCGACATCCCATTTTGACTTTGTGTGTGTATGAAAACGTTGGACGTTCCTGATCATTGACTTGGTACTGCTTGACGCAGTCTGAGTGATGCATATAATCTTTAACTTACCTTGTGTTGCAGGTAGACCAGGTTGTAAAGACTCCATTTTTATATTATAACTCCCACATGGTGATGGGAGCTTTTAGCTACATTTTAGCCAGTTGGTTGGACCAAAGTTCCGCACCGTCTGTTATGTTTCATCTACGATATGGTAATTATAGGGAAACCTCATAACATTTCAGCAGTGCTGAAATTGATGCCTGTTAGTATGTTATAGTCTGGGTCAAGGCCTCCCAACTCAGCATAATCATTCAACACCCGACCACTGTCCCTGGTCTGTGGGGGGTATCAAGTGTCTCCCCAGCATATTGTTACAACTTAGTAAACCAGGTTACTGCTGAAACACTACCATTAGTGACTCTGTGGCTAATTTAGTACCGTTGATGAAAAGCAGACTAACTACAGCATGGCTAAGTCATGTATTTTTGTGTCTTTCTTTTCAGGGATCGTATGCGCTTGCAGAAGAAGTTCCAAAAGCAGTTTGGTGTTCGTCAGAAATGGGACCAGAAATCTCAGGTGCTTATTGATCAATTAGAAAGTCGTAAATGTTGGTTGGTAGGAGTGGGGTGGTGCTGCTTGTGCTCAACTCGTCTGCATACAGAGGGGGATCCTCTGTGGGATCTGTATTTGTACTTGTATTTGTTGGTGTGGCTGCACTTTGTATTTCTCAGCTGAATGTCCTCTCAGGTTTCATTTGCACAAACCTTTTATCTCCACATCCTTGTCATCTAGACCCAGCTGAAGCCCAGAGATTCCTCTGTGGAGGTGAGGAGTGACTGGGAGGTGAAGGAAGAGATGGACTTCCCCAGACTGATGAAGATGAGATACATGGAAGTGTCTGATCCTGTGGACATGTGAGGATCGTGATTAAAGTTTGGCCTGGGTTTTGTGAACTGTTGCCGAGGTGATACCAGTCTTTCCTTTGTGTTCCGTCTCCTGCAGTGAGTGCTGTGGTGCTCTAGAGTACTACGATAAGGCTTTCGACCGTGTCACCACCCGCAATGAGAAGCCACTTAAGAGCATCAAGAGGATCTTCCACACGGTCACAACCACTGACGATCCTGTCATCCGCAAGGTTCAGAGTGACTCTTTTTCACTGTTTCCATCAGTAAATAGGTTTGACAGTCTGGTTAGAGTTTAAACTGCTGTTGGGGGGTGGGTGGGAGGGGGTGCATGATTCTAGTGGCATGTCATTACGTTGTAAATGTACAGCTTATAGTGCGAGTTAAAGCAGACCCAAGACAAATCATGGACAGGAAGAGTTTTAAAGCTGACATGAACTGTCAGCTTTGAAACCAAAGTATGGAAACACTTTTGATTGTGCACATTATGAGGAAGTGCAGTTAGACATGACTAAGGCCGGGTTCACACGGCAGGATAATTAGGCCGATATCGGACCCAATCTTCACCTTCCAACAATCTTAAGGACGCCCCGACAATTGTGATGACGCTAAAAACATAATCTTATCAGATATTCCTGCCATGTGTGGTGTGTTCAGAGCGCTCTGATCTGCTCGGAAGGGCGTCAGGAGCGCTCCCATCGCAAATCGGGGATATTCAACGTGTTGGATTTTTTTGGCCTGATATCGCACCGTGTGTGGTGTCCTCCGACCAAAACGAGCACGCAGCTTGCTGAATGTGATGTGCAGCCAATCAGAAAGCGAGGTGACGGTCGTACGGAAAATAAAATCAAAACAGCTGTTCTGACTTACCAGAAAGTCCGGTGGTCGCGCTGTCTCCACTCCTTTAAAGAACGCCTTTTCTTTTTCTTTTTGTATTGTTTTTCCCTCTGTTTTAAATAGTCCACAAAATATCTGTTTGTTTACTCTGAAGTCATATTTAATCTTGAGAGATTTTGCGAGGTTTCCTGTCTGAGCTGTGAATGGTCTTGTGTGAAATCTGTTCGTGTGTGGTGTTATTGACTTCACCGTGTGGCTGAACACCACACACTGTACCACCAAACCTGTTAGATCTATGATTTTTTATCTTGTGGTCTCTCAGGTTTTGGAAACCTTAAGATAATTTTAAAATCCTGCCGTGTGAACCAGGCTCAAGTCGGCATGCAAACTGTATGTAGAGGCATTGTGTTAAGTGAACACCACCACCGTCAGTGTCCAACCAGAGCTAATGCAGTGTTAGCGTAACGACCTGTAAGTAAGATAGTGTTCAAATAAATAATCCCCTGGTGGTTCAGAGAAAACATGTCACAAAGTATATTTCTCATTTTATCCAGAATTGTTTTATTCAGCTTTGTCTGGTAATAAGAATTACAGTCATAATACTGAAACACAATTCATAAAAGTCAGTATGTATTGAATCAGAAGATAAGTGTATTGACCCAGTCCGTGTGTGTGCGTGCATATTTTGGTACAAGAGTGAAGTTTCAGTTGCGCTGGGAACCAGATTTTTTTAAAATTTGAGGGGGCACATTGATGTATTAAGTGATGCTTTAATACTCACTTGTTTAAAAGTGTGTAACAGGTTTTTTGTGTGTGTCTTAACGGGTAACGTTCTGTCTACAGCTGGCTAAGACGCAGGGCAATGTGTTTGCCACTGATGCCATTTTGGCCACCTTGATGTGCTGCACACGTTCGGTCAATTCCTGGGACATCATTGTGCAGAGAGTCGGCAACAAGCTGTTTTTCGACAAGAGAGACAACTCTGACTTTGGTAAGGCTTTGTTAGTGCTGTTAGCTTCAAACTGAAGTCTGAGCACTCTGAAATGTCAAACTGTTTCTGTCAGATTTACTCACCGTGAGCGAGACGGCCAACGAGCCCCCCCAGGACGAAGGCAACTCCTTCAACTCGCCACGTAACCTGGCCATGGAGGCCACGTACATCAACCACAACTTCAGCCAGCAGTGTTTACGCATGGTGAGGACACACACTCAGCACGCTGATGCACAAATGATCAGTGTTCCTGATGATGGATCCTGTTTTTCCGCCATGCGTCAGCAAAATCCAAAATGTCACAAAGTGTATTGTTGGAAAAGTTCTTGTGCTTTATTATTTTTCATTATTATCATGATGGGAGAATCTGGAATTTTCTTTTAATTGATATCATGTATGCTGAATATACATTGTGCTAACTTTACATTTAAGTGTGACCACTTAATGCAGGTGAGTTTTTCATGTGAAAAGAGAAAAGAGCTCTCCTCTGGGAATAAGAGAAGGCCACACTCCCCCATTTGAGAAAAATATGTTTGTCTTCACCAACCTTGAGTAGATAAGTCTGGGACCTGTATCAGAGTTGTGGGGAGGGTTATGACTGACGAAATTGCTGCTAGGAACCCACCAACCAACCGACCAACCACCCACCCACCCACCATGTGATCCAGGCTGGATATATTCTGAGGTTTTGCTAATATGTGCCAGTGATAACACTCCCACTGTAATAAAGACTTCAAATTGAAGCAAGACGTCTGTCCTCCTCTTCCTCCGCCTTGAGTCAGGGCGGTTATTATTATTATTTTTCTGACATATATCATACAATTCCTCAAGGTAGACGGCATTTGAGTTGTTTAGCATTTTTCACATCTGACAAGAACCCAAAACCTGTGCAGGAGCTTCTAAATTAGAGAGTGAAGATGATGAGCAGAGCCGCTGCACGGTTCTGCACCCACTTCCTCTCTCACACACAGACACCCGGGAACCCAATCACAGAACAAGAGCCTCTTTCAAACTGAGGCTTGAGTATTTTTATATACCCATAACCTTGTACAGGGCTGTGAAAACTCTGCGGATCTCATCATGGGGGTGGGGTGTTAGTGATGTACTCTTTAATCGTGAACATCACTGAGTTTTTAAAATGCTTATCGCAAAGCGTTCTCTTTTTTTACGACATCGTGTAAGTTTTCTAAGTCCGCGGACACTGATCTGTGTGTTACAGATACAAATCAGTTTCCTCGGATCCGCCGAGTTTCGCGGAGGAAAAATGCCACTCAGAGCGTAGCTGTTAGTTGCTGTGGTGACGCTGTGTGGCTCCTGCGCGATGCTTAAGCTAAACTTAGCATGTGGACATCCCAAACTTTTAGAGCTTTCAAGTTTTTAAAAGATTTGTGCAGCATGTCTGTGTCACAGAGCGACGTTGCACAGAGAGAAGATGGCGAGAAGGATTGTTTGAGAAAAGTCTTATAAGGACAAGAATCCGTGGAATTGTCGCTGGCTTCATCAACACACCTGAAAGATAATAGAAACGGGAAAAGTGAACTGTGCTCTCTCAGGAAAACACGGTAAGAATTTTTCTCTCCCTGGAAAATAAATATTCTGCTGTTCAAACAGGATTTTAGACAAGATTATGTAACTTTTTTCATTAATCTAGACTTTCTTTCATTGTAAAAAAGACATTGTGGCTTTGAGTGGCTTTAGGCTGCATGAATTTACACAAGAATATGTGACTTTTTACTGTAAGGTATGTTATTGATATTTTACCATGATTAACCAAATATTCTACAAGCTTTAGCTGTGGTTTTTGAAATTCTGTAACATTCTTTTCAGTCTTCATAAATTTCATGTAGTTTAATTGTTCTGAGTTAATGCATAACTTGTTTTACAATTAAAAGGAAAATCATTCCAGGTCCTACTTCCATGTCATATTCTGTTATTTCAGCATCATCATCGACAGGTCAAATAAAAGGTTCAATATAGGATCATTTAAATATCCACTAATTTTGAGATTTGTTCTTCTAGGAGATGCTGAAAAAGTATCATTAGATAAAAATTTAATTCTGGGGCCCCACAGGGCCCTAGACCCCAGCTCCTGGGGAGCTGTACCCCCCCAAAGACCCCCTGCAAATTTTTCCCAGATTTCACAATTTTCATTTCACAGCCTCGCTCGTAACGAATATGGAATGTTTCAAAAAGAATTAAGTGTTAATAAAGAAAAAAGATGGTTGGTTACTAGAGTGTTTGGCATTGTGACTGGGTGGACTTGTAGGTCACTAACCACTGACCAAAGATGATAACATTAATAAAATCTGTCATGTGAAAAGCACCTGTGGACTGGGGCCACGCCATCCTTTGCCAGTCCTCAGAACTCATTTTCCTCTGGCTTTGAGAAGCACAGTAGGCAGTGCTTCCAGCTTTAACAGGTGTTTTTAACTCATGTTTAGTCCCATTTCAGACAAACGCATGGGTCCTTCTACGAAGCAATCTTCAGAAAAGGGTCTGCTCTAAAGACAGATCCATTTTGTCACTCTCCCACGTTCGCTGTAATTCTCACGTTCTGCCCATCGCCTCTTTTATTTGAGTGCTCAGCCACAACATGCACATGTGGCGTATTTCCACACTAAACACCTTTTCTGTTCAATATCAGATCTTTAGCATTTGTGTTTTGAAACTGGAGCGAAGTGAAGTGTACTTGTCTTTTATTTCTTGCAGACTGGAGAGCGCTACAAATTTCCGAACCCCAATCCATTTGTGGAGGAGGACATGGATAAGAGCGAGGTGGCATCTGTTGCCTACAGGTGAGCCCAAGTGTTCAATTGCAATATTTTTCTTCAGTTAGACTTCATTACAACAGGAATCTGTGATCCTTCAAGTCAAAACTACCGAAAACCATGTGGGCATGGGTTTATGTATGTAAATGGGGGCATCCTCACCAGATGCCCGACCCACCTCAAGTTGCAACTGTTAATGTGAAGAAGCAGTGGCTCAACTCAGTCCCTCCTAGAAATTCAAGCTCCTCACTCTGTCCCCGACAGGGGAATCTCATTTCCGCCTCTTGTATCAGGTCCATCGGTGAGGATAGGAGTGTAAATCAACTTGTAAATTGAGTCTCGCCTTCTGGCTCAGCCTTCATTCATCATCAGTCCAACAATTCACTAACCATCCAGCAGGTGGTAGAAGCATGTATTGGATATTACACAATTAACTTGGTCTAATGTAGGAGTTCCCAACAGACCTCATCTTAATCCATTACTGAGTTCATGTTTAGTTATATAAAACATAAATCAGTCCAGCAGTGTACAAAACACAAAATTAAATACGTGTGTGTGCGTGTGTGAGTGTGAGCAGTGCAATGTGTCCACATCATGTACCCCTTTAATTAGCAGGGTTACAAGATGCCTGTATACACTGTTTGAGTTCCTAAACTCTTGGGGGTGGAGTCAAACATTTTTCAACGGCCTCTGCAGTTTCTCTGACAGGTTGCAGTCATTATCCGATCTTTAGGTAACACTTCTCTGTTCCATTTGACGGCTTGTTTTTCCTGCTGTAGGTACCGCCACTGGAAACTCGGCGAGGACATCGATCTGATTGTACGCTGTGAGCACGATGGAGTGATGACTGGGGCCAACGCAGAAGTGTCTTTCATTAACATCAAAACCCTTAACGAGTGGGACTCCAGGGTAAGAATATTCATGTGGGATGTGACATCACAGACGCTGCATGACTGGAACTTAGTTACTGGAGTTAAACAGAAAATAAATACTAAATATTAAACATTTGAGAAGAAATCAACAGGTCGATTTTTTTTTTTTTTTTTTTTTTTTTTTTCGTGTGTTATCAGTTTTTGAATCAGCAAAAACAGTTTAAAGAACAATGAAATCCAGAAGCTTTTCACCATCATTCTGAATGAAAACAAGGTGTCCAATGTTGTCATAGTTTAAAAATAATATAGAACACCATCTCACTTGGTGCTGAGGTGCCAGGGATAGTTTGCCACACCTCTTCTTACTGCTCCAACCTGGCCGTAGACCGGTAGGGTTTTTCAGTTTTTGTTTTTTTTTTTCCCTCCTGATCAGTACTGCAACGGAGTGGACTGGCGTCAGAAGCTGGACTCCCAGAGGGGCGCTGTCCTGGCCACAGAGCTGAAGAATAACAGCTACAAACTGGCTCGTTGGACCTGCTGTGCCATGCTGGCCGGGTCAGAGTATCTCAAGCTGGGGTACGGAACACACACACGCACGTCCAGGCTTTCATCTCCCATGTGAAAAAACTGGAGCCAAACTTTGAAGTCTTCTTTTGAAGAAAGCCCTTCTCCATGCCGCTTCACCAGGAAGCTGTATAACTGGTGATACAAAACTTACACCAAACACCGTTTCTCCAGTCACAGCCACAGAAGCCTGTAACGTCTTCAGGGTGGTCTTGGTGACTTCCCTCATTCATCTCCTTCCTTATGCGGTCTCAGAGTTTTTAAGAATGGCCTCCTCCAGACAGATTTATTGTACTGCTGTGCTGTCTTTCTTATTAACTGATGTCAGTAAATTTGGAGACATGTTCATGTGTTCATCTCCTGACTCGACTGAAGAAAACTGGCTGTATAAGTGATGAGCTACTTGTTACACTAAACAGTGGCATCACTTTTTCAACACATCATTTTGGTTTTATGTTTTTATTTGTTGTGTTGAGATTAGTTTGCAGTTCAGAGTTATTTTATGTACAGAAGCCTGAGTTTTCTTTTATTTCTTTGTCTCTTTATTGACATTCGTGTTTCTGGGTGTCCTAAGCAGTGGGTCACCACTCTGAGCCTGGTCTGCTTGAGGTTTCTTCCTCAGGAACACCAGAGGGAGTTTTTCTTTACCACTGTCACGTGTGTTCTTGCTCAGGAGGGTTGGTAAGGTTAGATCTTACCCATTTGAAGCGTCTCGAGGCAGCTCTGTGATTTGGTGCTGTATAAATAAAATTAATTGATTTGGGTCCTCGGCCTTCCAGGTCAAGAGACTGCTGGGAAGAGCTGATGGAGTCATGAAGTTGCTGTACAGAGATGTTTGGAGATGCTGATACCTGTGCAGCAGAATGAAGGTCCATGTCTTGAGGGGTTGTTGGGCTTCCTGTTACTGTTTGGTTGTGACCCCTGGATGTGAACCAGTGACCTTATGCGATGACGAGTTGTCTGTGGTACAAAGTGTCTTCAGAGGACCCTTGGTTACGTAATGAGATTTTAGTCATGTGCCGCATTTCTCTCGACATGAACGGGGAGAAGAAGCCTTTTTTTTTTTTTTTTTTTTTTTTTTTTTTTTTTTTTTTTTTTTTTTTTTTTTTTTGAGGTAGTCCTTATCATGGTGTGTCTCCGTGCTGTCCTCAGATATGTGTCCCGGTACCACGTAAAGGACTCTGCTCGCCACGTCATTCTCGGCACTCAGCAGTTCAAACCCAACGAGTTTGCTAGCCAGATCAACCTGAGCATGGAGAACGCCTGGGGCATCCTCCGCTGTGTCATCGACATCTGCCGCAAGCTGGACGAGGGCAAGTACCTCATCCTCAAAGACCCCAACAAGGTGAGGTGTCTCCGTTCCTGCTCGCGCTCTGTGCAGGATCATAGAATTCCTGATGTAAAGGGGGGTGTTAACCGTGTGTCTGATGGCTCGGTGTTATGTGTCCAACAGCAAGTGATTCGAGTCTACAGCCTGCCTGATGGGACCTTCAGCTCTGACGAAGAGGAGGAGGAAGATGAGGATGAAGAGGACGAGGATGAAGAAGGTGAGACTACTGCTGGACGGCAGCCACAGTGACTTGTGGAATTTACAACCAGAGTCAAAGTTACTGAGACGTTAAGCTGCGTTCAGGTTGGCAGGAGAGGAAAAAAAAGTAGTAGCAGAACTGCCGTTGTCTGCAGTGGCAGACTGCTACGTGAGCACCGCCATTACTTTGTCTGAATTATCAGCTCTTTAATTTGGTGTTTTTGTTGTGTACTTTTTATTGTTGACATTTTATTCTGTAATTGTTGAGTTTATTTTGTTTTGGAGTTTGAGTCTTATTTAGTTATTATTATAATTATTATTAGCAATGAATGTCTGATTTTTATTTTGTGTGTGTATGTGGAGTATGTCGCAGGCCCTCCCAAACTACTTTAAAACAAAACAAACAAAAAGACCAGAAACAACAGGCGACTTATACTGCAGAAAATTCCACAACTGAAAGATAAAACAGTTTGTAGCATTTTGTGCAGCGTTATATTAGAACAAAGCCTGGCTGTGATGGCAGCTTAAAAAGCAAACTTTTTGTGAAGTAATAGATTAATTCCTTTCTGTAACATCACACAAATTATTCACGTTTACCTGTATTCCCTCAGTGGCCGAAGGCCTGAAGGGGGCTGTATCATGGCGATATCTGTCTGTCCGTCCCTTCATCCCAAAAAGGGGATAAGTGTTCTGAAATAAACTCCTCACATTTTCAGTAAGAATTTTGGGAAACTTCTTACAATTCCTCATTATAGGTTGGTAATAAGCATATTATAATATTGTACAAGATTAACACATTTTGGCAGAATTATGGCCGTTGATTAACAAACCTAGACACTGCCAGTTTCATGATTTGGTGTTTGTATTCTGAAATCAGCTATCGCATACCTTGAAATGTTATCAGAATGTAGCAAGTACACGATGAAGACCTTACTTGTGTGAAGCGCCTTGAGACAACTTTGTTGTGATTTGGCGCTATATAAATGAAAATAAATTGAAATTGATGGACCAAAGCAGCATTTGCCAGCGGGGCACTTAAATAATCCATCTCTCGCTGTCGGATAAAACAGCATTCGGTTTGTCGTTGTCACTGGCGTTGTGGTTGGTGGCTGCTGCTCCTGAAGCCAGAGGTGGTGGAATTTTTCCGTCAGCCTCTCATTGAAAAAATCTTGAACATCTGTTTTTCCATCTGACATGAACACAGCATTAGTCACATGACTGTCAGTTTGAAAAGTCGCCATTCTTGAAGCATTTTGACGCTGCTGACCTCATGAGGTGACAGGAAGACGTGTGAAAGCGGCTGTCACGTTGGTTACCCCTCACACTTTAGCTTTGTATTTGTTTGTTTTGTTGACATTCTGCTGTAATAAAAATCCAAGTTGTTCATAAAAGAATGTGGGTTTCAGTCTGGAGTAAGACGAGTTATTTGTCCAAATAAGCCTTGAAATGAAGTGGCTGCCATCCAAATATTCAGCCAGCTATCCTCGAGCGGTACAATATTTCTTTTGTTGTTGATGGTCTTCATTTTGAGGAACAGAACCAGAAGTCACTTTATTTTTGATGAAATGGCTGAGAATCGTTTTACTTACATGTGTTTTATTTGCCCTTTTCAGGAATATGTTTGACTGTTTGTTTTGTATCTTTGGGGTGAAAACTGATCCAGATCACCGAACCTGTATTAACCCGCTTGTCCTGAAAGATGACAATAAAATCCATTTTTGTTTTCCACACCATTTATAGATGAAGAAAATTGAAGACTGGAGACTGAATGGACCAAAGTGGCGACTCGTCATCAACACGCTGTTCACTTTTTTTGACGT
Source organism: Thalassophryne amazonica (assembly GCF_902500255.1). Lineage (NCBI taxonomy): Eukaryota > Metazoa > Chordata > Actinopteri > Batrachoidiformes > Batrachoididae > Thalassophryne > Thalassophryne amazonica. The sequence continues at coordinate 25,904,568 of NC_047118.1, read as the reverse complement.
CCAGTAAAATCAGCAGGTCAATTTATTGTATGTGTGGTTTTTCTCTGTTTACTACATCCCAGAGGCAGTTTTCATGATAAACACTTTAAATTTAGTGCATGTTTTCAGGATGACACTTAATTAACATTGTGGATGCTCTGCAGAGACCCATGTTAGTTCCAGGCTAAAAAACGGGGTCAAAATTCCTGCCTGACCTCAATGTTTCTGTGCAGGAGTTAGTTAAGACATGAAGTTACCTTTGTGCAAGAACTCTCCTTCGATCTCCTCCTTTGACATGACCTCTTAGTTGGCTTTTGCATCATTTTTTTTTTTTTTTAGAGCTTCTAAATTTTTTTTAATCCTGATCTTCAGTGGTAAAAAGAATCAATGACACACCGAAGATAATATCCCATCTGTTATGAGACATTTTGGCTTAACTTTTAGAACATACTGGTATGTTTAACAGTCATTGTCTGTGTGAAGAAGTTGCCATTGAAAGCCAAATATTACTGTGACACTTGTGTTTAAGATACAAACATCTGACCACAAACATACTAGATCCAACGTGACGGATCTGAGTACTGAATGCGTCAAAATGCCTTTTGAGTTGCCAGAAGCCTGTTGACCTTCTGTTTGTGATCATGGTTGTCTACAGCTGGTATTTTCTCTGCACCAACACACAAAGAGTTTGTTGGTCTCAACAACACACACAGTGCAGTGGGAAAGTCCACAGAGCTCTGAGCTAAAGTTCAAATGAAATCATGGAGAGATTAAAGTCTTTTTTTTTTTTTTTCTCCAGAGTGAAAAGTTGAACCCAAAATAACAACAAAAACATTTAAAAATGGTCCTCAGGTTAAAAAAAAATGTGAGTATTCTTAAGATGTTTTAATAACCTTCCAAAACTGTAGACTGCATCCCTGTCAAAAATCTGTTGGTTTCCTGGTACAGGTCTCGTACCCCGTCACCAAACTGAACTGAGCTTTATACAGTTGTATGTAAAAGTTTTGGCACCTCTGATAATTTTATAAATCATTGGTTGTCTGCATCAGAAATTTCAGTTAAATATATCATATAGCAGACAAACACTGATATTTGAGAAGAGAAATGAAGTTTCTAGTATTTACAGAAAGTGCAATAATTTAAACAAAATTGGGCAGGTGCATAAATTTGGGCACCCTTGTCATTTTATTGATTTGAATACATTTAGCACAAATTATTGGAACACAAAATTGCTTTGGTAAGCTGATTGACCCTTGACCTCCTTACACAGGTGGATCCAGTCATGAGAAAGAGTATTTAAAGTGGCCATTTACAAATGTTAACCCACTTTGCATCTCTTCTAATGTGTGGCAACATGGGAGCCTCTAAACAACTCTCAAATGACCTGAAAACAAAGATTGTTCAACATCATGATTTAGGGGAATGATACAAAAAGCCATCTGAGATTTCAGCTGTGTGTTTCCACTGTGAGGAACGTAGTGAGGAAATGGAAGACCACAGGCACAGTACTAGTTAAGGCCTGAAGTGGCAGGCCAAGAAAAATCTCATAAGTTGAAGCGAAGGGTGGTGAGAACAGTCATAGTCAACCCACAGACCTGCTCCAAAGACCTACAACATGATCTCGCTGCAGATAGTGTCTCTGTGCATCATTCAACTATACAGCACACTGTATAGTTGTAATGCAGAGGAAGCCTTTTCTGCGTACACACCACAAACAGTCGCTTCAGGTATGCTAAAGCACATTTAGACAAGCCAGCTTCATTTTGGAATAAGGTGCTTGGACTGATGAAACTAAAATCGAGGTATTTGGACATAAGAAGGCTGAAAAAGAACACAGCATTCCAAGAAAAACACTTGCTAGCTACAGTAAAATTTGGAGGTGGTTCCATCATGCTGTGAGGCTGTGTGGCCAGTGCAGGTATTGGGAATCTTGTTAAAGTTGAGGGTCACATGGATTCCAGTTAATAGCAGATTCTTGAGAACAATGTTCATGAATCAGTGACAAAGTTGAAGTTGTGTCAGGGCTGGATCTTTCAACAAGTCAAGGACCCTATACACTGCTCAAAATCTAAGGCATTCATGCAGAGGAACAAGTACAATGTTCTGGAATGGCCATCTCAGTCCCCAGACCTGAATATTATTGAAAATCTGTGGTGTGATTTTAAGCGGGCTGTCCATGCTCGGAAACCAACAAACCTGACATGTTTTGTAAAAAAGAATGGTCCAAAATACCTTTAACCAGAATCCAGACTCGCATTGAAAGCTATAGGAAGCATTTAGAGGCCGTTATTTCTGCAAAAGGAGGATCTACTAAACATTGATGTATTTTTTTCTGTTGGAGTGCCCAAATTTATGCACCTGCCTAATTTTGTTTAAAGAATTATTGCACATTTTCTGTAAATCCTATAAACTTAATTTCACTTCTCAAATATCACTGTGTTTGTCTGCTATATGCAGTGATGCCGGTAACGCGTTACTTAGTAACGCGTTACTCTAATCTGACCACTTTTTTTTAGTAACGAGTAATCTAACGCGTTAATCTTTCCAAATCAGTAATCAGATTAAAGTTACTTTTCCATGTCACTGTGCGTTACTATTATTTTTCATTGTGGGTCGATAGCAGCATTAAACTTGGTCTGTGGACAGGAGGTCGGGGTTCGACTGAACTGCCCACTTTAAGCGAGCTGTGAGCTTATCATCCACGGTTTTTTGCAGCTGCTCGACTCGTCGTCTCCTCTTAAAGCACGGTGATCAGCACACCTGCACTGAGCTTTACAAAGACATTTTTATACTTTTTTTCCTCCTTTATTTAGAATTCTGAGCTGAGCCGCTGTATCTGCACGTTAAAACAGCTGATCCTCCGCGACGCGTCAACAACTAACACTATTTTCCACTCAAATGCACCTAAACTCTCTTTCTGAGGACCACATAATGTGAAAACACAATAAAACTTTCTTACCTGTAAATCTGGTCACGTTTTCTGCATAAATAAATGTTATCCATTCTTTGTGCTCAAACGCCAAAGCAGGGGTGAATCCAGATGGAATGGGGGCGTGGGGGAGGGATGTGCCCCCCCTCACAACACCCCTAGATTAAAGGTCCAGTTTTGAAGCCTTTTTTTACTACTAATACTAACTACTAATACTACTTAATATTAATTTCGACAAGTAAAATATTTAGAGAGAATTTAAATGTTAGAAAAATGCTAGAATGAATTTAATAGTTACATTTATAAACAATGTAGGTTCGAAATTGCAAGTTTTACTGTTACAGTGCTGTCAACAGTTAAATATGAGGTCAAGAAAGAGGTCTTTATTTTACTTTTTATAAAACAAGTATTTATTTTCATTGAAGTCAAGAAAGGGTGACTATAACGTAAGTTTTGGCAAAACAGGTATCATTGTCATGTTGAGGTGGCAGAGGGTTGTTGTCGGCAGCTGGGAAAAGTAACTAAAGTAACTAGTAATCTAACTTAGTTACTTTTACAATTGAGTAATCAGTAAAGTAACTAAGTTACTTTTTCAAGGAGTAATCAGTAATTGGATTACTTTTTCAAAGTAACTGTGGCAACACTGGCTATATGATATATTTAACTGAAATTGCTGTTCCAAACAACCAATGATTTATAAAAGAAAATAATGGAAATCATCAGGGGTGCCAAAACCTTTACATAAATTGTGTGGGGAGAAGTCAAATTTCCACCCACACGTCTGCCAGACTCCTGATGCTGCCACACAACGTGTTTGATCACAGTGAAACATGAAAGAGAGAAAATGTCAAAACCAGTAAGTGCTGGTTTTCTGTCCAACATAATACAGAATTTTGTGACCGGATCATCTGTCTACTCCTGGCATCTGTCTGTCTGCAGGCGACGATGGTGTAGCGTCTAGTTTTTTTTTTTTGTTTGGGGTGGGTGGGTCCACTTTGTAAATTCAGTTCCAATTTATTTAATTTGTATAGCACCAAGTCACAACAAAGCTGCTTCAAGGCGCTTCACACAAGTAAGGTATAACCTTACCATGGTCTGTCTACTAAAATTTGCCAAAAATGTGGCAGATTAAAGTCATCATGAGTGAAGAAGTTGTAAATCTTTTGTCAAAATCATTTTTATTGGAGAATGTAGGTAATAATTGACAAATACAAACATGAGAAACATCTCTTCTTACTACTTTTGAACTCAGTTTGAGTCTCACTCTGACAAACTGAGATTCCAACAAAATCTCTTTGCACAGCAGATTCTGTTTGGAGTTGATTTTTCACATGTTGAGAGAGTCAAATGAATTAATAATAAAAAATCTTAACAGCAGGAATCTCGTTCTTTCTCTATGGAAGGATGAACATTACAATAAAAAGTATTCAGTGTATTGATTTTATGAAATCAAAAACTGTTCAAATTTCTGTATAATTTATTGGTGAAATCAAAACTCCTGAGGTAAGTTCAGTAACATTTTGTTTGAAACTACAACCCCTGGTAATAATTATGGAATCACCGGCCTCGGACAATGTTCATTCAGTTGTTTAATTTTGTAGAAAAAAAGCAGATCACAGACATGACACAAAACTAAAGTCATTTCAAATGGCAACTTTCTGGCTTTAAGAAACACTATAAGAAATCAGGAAAAATAATTGTGGCAGTCAGTAACGGTTACTTTTATAGACCAAGCAGAGGGAAAAAAATATGGACTCAATTCTGAGGAATAAATTATGGAATCACCCTGTAAATTTTCATCCCCAAAACACCTGCATCAAATCAGATCTGCTCATTAGTCTGCATCTAAAAAGGAGTGATCACACCTTGGAGCGCTGTTGCACCAAGTGGACTGACATGAATCATGGCTCCAACACGAGAGATGTCAATTGAAACAAAGGAGAGGTTTATCAAACTCTTAAAAGAGGGTAAAAATCATCATGCAATGTTGCAAAAGATGTTGGTTGTTCACAGTCAGCTGTGTCTTAACTCTGGACCACATACAAACAACATGGGAAGGTTGTTAAAGGCAAACATACTGGTAGACCAAGGAAGACATCAAAGCGTCAAGACGGAAAACTTAAAGCAGTATGTCTCAAAAATCGAAAATGCACAACAAAACAAATGAGGAATGAATGGGAGGAAACTGGAGTCAACATCTGTGACCGAACTGTAAGAAACCGCCTAAAGGAAATGGGATTTACATACAGAAAAGCTAAACGAAAGCCATCATTAACACCTAAACAGAAAAAACAAGGTTAAAATGGGCTAAGGAAAAGCAATCGTGGACTGTGGATGACTGGATGAAAGTCATATTCAGTGATGAATCTCGAATCTGCATTGGGCAAGATGACTGCCTGAAGAGAACATGTAAATTTCCACAGTCATTGATGATATGGAGCTGCATGTCAGGTAAAGCACTGGGGAGATGGCTGTCATTACATCATCAAAAAATGCACAAGTTTACATTGATATTTTGGACACTTTTCTTATCCCATCAATTGAAAGGATGTTTGGGGATGATGAAATCATCAAGATGATAATGCATCTTGCCATAGAGCAAAAACTGTGAAAACATTCCTTGCAAAAAGACACATAGGGTCAATGTTATGGCCTGCAAATAGTCTGGATCTTAATCCAATTGAAAATCTTTTGGTGGAAGTTGAAGAAAATGGTCCATGACAAGGCTCCAACCTGCAAAGCTGATCTGAAAAACAGCAGAGAAAGTTGGAGCCAGTTGTCACTCATTAAGTCCATGCCTCAGAGACTGCAAGCTGTTATAAAAGCCAGAGGTGGTGCAACAAAATACTAGTGATGTGTTGGAGCGTTCTTTTGTTTTTCATGATTCCATTATTTTTTCCTCAGAATTGAGTGATTTCATATTTTTTTCCCTCTGCTTGGTCTAAAAAAGTAACCATTACTGCCACAATTTTTTTTCCTGATTTCTTATAGAGTTTCTTAAAGCCAGAAAGTTGCCATTTGAAATGACTTTAGTTTTGTGTCATGTCTGTGATCTGCTTTTTTTCTACAAAATTAAACAACTGAATGAACGTCCTCCGAGGCCGGTGATTCCATAATTTTTGCCAGGGGTTGTACTCAATTTTAATAGAAGAAATAACTGCAAATTTAATGAAATTGATTTCAGTCATTTGATTATTTATCCAAATAATGAAGCTGAGAAGTGTCCGGAAAATCAATTAAAATCAGGATTTGGATGCAAGAAACAATTTTGCCACATTTGACATTTTAAAGAAATAAGGCATATTCATAATCTGTTACAACATTAGTTGATGGTTTTTGTGATAAACACTTTAGATTTTAAGAACAGTAACTTTCAGTATTTAGTTTTGCTGCAGTTGATCTGCAGAGTCCCAGATGAAGGTCAGGTCCAGATCCCCGAGACGCTCCTGAAGAATCTGATCGACACTCTCACTCTGTGCAACAGTGAAGGTGTTCTTCCAGTCACCGATCTTACCTGCAGAAAAGAAAAACACAAGAAAGTGTAATACATGTAGATTTTAAAAAAATGCTAATTGTTTCAGTATTTCTGCACACAAGTCAGTATTTGCACCACCTTTGCGCATGAAGTTGCCCTGCAGCCGCTCTTCGGGCACAAACTGGTAGATGGTAGTATTCACGCAGGTCCACAGTAATTTCCAGATGCTTGCTTTTGTTTCTCTAGTGGGGAAGTAATGACCCAAAATCTGCATCTGGAGCACCTCCAAAATGTATTGGAGGCTTCCATGCCCTAACCCTAACCCTAACCCTCTATCTGTGGTGAAAATGTCAAAATCTGTGCAGTAGTTTTGATGTAATCCTGGTAATAGATACACAGACAGACAAATAAACGATGATGATTTTATTATGTCCTTGGTGACCATAATAATATTGCATTGGGCATTTTTTTAACCCCTTCATTAGTGTCCATTTAACAATTATTTTCTCAAAATCAAATCACTTTGTCGTTAGCTGCCCCTCAATTGCTCCATTTTGGTCCACTCAAAGTTTGGTCTAAATTGGATTAAAACTTTTTTTAATTGTGTTTGTGTGTGTAGACACACACACACACACTGCACCTGTACATTCACAGTGTCTTAAAACCATTTTGTCATAGGTCAGGAACAGAATGTTGTACTGGTCTCTGTTAACGTGCCACTGTCTGATGTGACTGAACCAGGATCCTGCTGCCACTGTGTCATACAGAAAAAAATCCATTCATTTAGTTTTTGTCCCATTAAAGACAGAAGTGTTGTCCTTTGGCCTCCACATGAGAAATATTACTAGGACTGCTTTGTTCCACCTGTGAAATATAGCGAAGATTCATCCTATCCTGTCTATGGCTGATGCTGAGACTCTGATCCATGCATTTATCTCTTCTAGATTGGACTACTGCAATGTTCTATTTTCTGGTTTACTGCAGTCTAGCATTAGGGGTCTCCAATTGGTTTAAAAAAATTTTTGTTCCATTTTTTGTCAGAATGGTGTTCGTTTGGTCCAAGGGCATGTGCAGTGTCCGATTTGACCAAAAAAAAAAATCCAGTGAAAATGGGAATTTGGACAAAAATTGTGTGTTTTTCAGAACGTTTGCGATGTAAGCCCCGAACATAAAAATTAGCCAAAAAAATTTTTGTTCCATTTTTTGTCAGAATGGGGTTCGTTTGATCCAAGGGCAAATGGGGTTCGTTTGATCCAAGGGCATGAGCAATATCGGATTTGACCAACAAAATCAAGTGAAAACAGGAGTTTGGACAAAAATTGCATGTTTTTCAGAACGTTTCAGATGGAAGCCCCGAACATGAAAATTGGCCAAAAGAATTTTTGTTCCATTTTTTTGTCAGAATGGTGTTCGCTTGGTCCAAGTGCATTGGCAATGTCAGATTTGACCAAAAAAAATCCAGTTGAAAATGGGAATTTGGACAAAAATTGTGTGTTTTTCAGAACGTTTGCGATGTAAGCCCCGAACATAAAAATTAGCCAAAAAAATTTTTGTTCCATTTTTTGTCAGAATGGGGTTCGTTTGATCCAAGGGCATGAGCAATATCGGATTTGACCAACAAAATCAAGTGAAAACAGGAGTTTGGACAAAAATTGCATGTTTTTCAGAACGTTTCAGATGGAAGCCCCGAACATGAAAATTGGCCAAAAAAAATATTTGTTCCATTTTTTGTCAGAATGGTGTTCCTTTGGTCCAAGGGCATGAGCAATGTTGGATTTGACTGAAAAACTCCAGTGAAAATGGGAATTTGGACAAAAATTGCATGTTTTTCAGAACGTTTGCGACGTAAGCCCCAAACATGAAAATTAACCAAAAGAATTTTTATTCCATTTTTTGTCAAAATGGTGTTCGTTTGGTCCCAGGTCATCAGAAATGTCTGATTTGACCAAAAAAATTCCAGTGAAAACGGGAATTTGGACAAAAATTGCGTGTTTTTCAGAATGTTTGCAACGTAAGCCCCGAACATGAAAATTGGCCAAAAACATTTTTGTTCCATTTTTTGTCAGAATGGGGTTCGTTTGATCCAAGGGCATGAGCAATATCGGATTTGACCAAAAAAATCCAGTGAAAACAGGAGTTTGGACAAAAATTGCATGTTTTTCAGAACGTTTCAGATGGAAGCCCCGAACATGAAAATTGGCCAAAAAAATATTTGTTCCATTTTTTGTCAGAATGGTGTTCCTTTGGTCCGAGGGCATGAGCAATGTTGGATTTGACTGAAAAACTCCAGTGAAAATGGGAATTTGGACAAAAATTGCATGTTTTTCAGAACGTTTGCGACGTAAGCCCCAAACATGAAAATTAACCAAAAGAATTTTTATTCCATTTTTTGTCAGAATGGTGTTCGTTTGGTCCCAGGTCATCAGAAATGTCTGATTTGACCAAAAAAATTCCAGTGAAAACGGGAATTTGGACAAAAATTGCGTGTATTTCAGAATGTTTGCAACGTAAGCCCCGAACATGAAAATTGGCCAAAAACATTTTTGTTCCATTTTTTGTCAGAATGGTGTTCGTTTGGTCCCAGGTCATCAGCAATGTCTGATTTAAACGAAAAATCCAGTGAAAACAGGAGTTTAGACTAAAATTTCATGTTTTTCAGAACGTTTGCGATGTAAGCCCCGAACATGAAAATTGGCCAAAAAAATTTTTGTTCCATTTTTTGTCAGAATGGTGTTCCTTTGGTCCAAGGGCATGAGCAATGTTGCAATGATTTGACCGAAAAAAATCAAGTGAAAATGGGAATTTGGACAAAAATTGCATGTTTTTCAGAACGTTTGCGACGTAAGCCCTGAACATGAAAATTGGCCAAAAAATTTGTTTTGTTACATTTTTTGTCAGAATGGTGTTGGTTTGGCATGAGCAATATCAGATTTGACCCAAAAAATCCAGCTAAAACGGGAACTTGGACAAAAATTGTGTGTTTTTATGAACGTTTGCAACAGAACATGAAAATTGGCCAAAAAAATTTTTTGTTCCATTTTTTGTCAGAATGGTGTTCATTTGGACCAAGTGCGTTGGCAATGTCTGATTTGACCAAAAAATCCAGTTGAAAATGGGAATTTGGACAAAAATTGTGTGTTTTTCAGAACGTTTGCGATGTAAGCCCCGAACATAAAAATTGGCCCAAAAAATTTTTGTTCCATTTTTTGTCAGAATGGGGTTCGTTTGATCCAAGGGCATGAGCAATATTGGATTTGACCAAAAAAATCCAGTGAAAACAGGAGTTTGGACAAAAATTGCATGTTTTTCAGAACGTTTCAGATGGAAGCCCCGAACATGAAAATTGGCCAAAAAAATATTTGTTCCATTTTTTGTCAGAATGGTGTTCCTTTGGTCCAAGGGCATGAGCAATGTTGGATTTGACTGAAAAAATACAGTGAAAATGGGAATTTGGACAAAAATTGCATGTTTTTCAGGACGTTTGCGACGTAAGCCCCAAACATGAAAATTAACCAAAAGAGTCTTTATTCCATTTTTTGTCAGAATGGTGTTCGTTTGGTCCCAGGTCATCAGAAATGTCTGATTTGACCAAAAAAATTCCAGTGAAAACGGGAATTTGGACAAAAATTGCGTGTTTTTCAGAATGTTTGCAACGTAAGCCCCGAACATGAAAATTGGCCAAAATCATTTTTGTTCCATTTTTTGTCAGAATGGTGTTCGTTTGGTCCCAGGTCATCAGCAATGTCTGATTTAAACGAAAAATCCAGTGAAAACGTGAATGTAGACTAAAATTTCATGTTTTTCAGAACGTTTGCGATGTAAGCCCCGAACATGAAAATTGGCCAAAAAAATTTTTGTTCCATTTTTTGTCAGAATGGTGTTCGTTTGGTCCAAGGGCATGAGCAATGTCGGATTTGACCCAAAAAATCCAGCTAAAACAGGAATTTGGACAAAACTTGTGTGTTTTTCTGAACGTTTCGGATGTAAGCCCCCAACATGAAAATTTCCAAAAAAAAGTTTTGTTCCATTTTTTGTCAGAATGGTGTTCCTTTGGTCCAAGGGCATGAGCAATGTTGCAATGATTTGACCGAAAAAAATCAAGTGAAAATGGGAATTTGGACAAAAATTGCATGTTTTTCAGAACGTTTGCGACGTAAGCCCCGAACATGAAAATTGGCCAAAAAATTTGTTTTGTTACATTTTTTGTCAGAATGGTGTTGATTTGGTCCAAGGGCATGAGCAATATCAGATTTGACCCAAAAAATCCAGCTAAAACGGGAACTTGGACAAAAATTGTGTGTTTTTATGAACGTTTGCAACAGAACATGAAAATTGGCCCAAAAAATTTTTGTTCCATTTTTTGTCAGAATGGTGTTCATTTGGACCGAGTGCGTTGGCAATGTCTGATTTGACCAAAAAATCCAGTTGAAAATGGGAATTTGGACAAAAATTGTGTGTTTTTCAGAACGTTTGCGATGTAAGCCCCGAACATGAAAATTGGCCCAAAAAATTTTTGGTCCATTTTTTGTCAGAATGGTGTTCGTTTGGTCCAAGGGCATGAGCAATGTCGGATTTGACCCAACAAATCCAGTGAAAATGGGAATTTGGACAAAAATTGCGTGTTTTTCAGTAAGTTTGCGACGTAAGCCCTAAACATGAAAATTGGCCCAAAAAATTTTTGTTCCATTTTTAGTCAGAATGGTGTTCGTTTGGTCCAAGGGCATGAGCAATATCGGATTTGACCAAAAAAATCCAGTGAAAACAGGAATTTGGACAAAAAGTGTGTGTTTTTCTGAACGTTTCAGATGTAAGCCCCAACATGAAAATTTCCAAAAAAAAATATTTGTTCCATTTTTTGTCAGAATGGTGTTCGTCTGGTCCAAGGTCATCAGCAATGTCTGATTTGACTGAAAAAATCCAGTGAAAACAGGAATTTTGTCAAAAATTGCATGTTTTTATGAATGTTTCCAAACATAAGCAACATGAAAATTGGCCAAAAAAAGTTTTGTTCCATTTTTTGTCAGAATGGTGTTCGTTTGGACCAAGGGCATGAGCAATATTGGATTTGACCAAAAAAATCCAGTGAAACCGGGAATTTGGACAAAAAGTGCGTGTTTTTCAGTAAGTTTGCGACGTAAGCCCCGAACATGAAAATTGGCGAAAAATATATTTGTTCCATTTTTTGTCAGAATGGTGTTTGTTTGGTCCAAGGTCATCAGCAATGTCGGATTTGACCAAAAAAATCCAGTGAAAACGGGAATTTGGACAAAAATTGCCTGTTTTTCAGAACATTTGCGCCGTTAGCCCCGAACATGAAAATTGGACGAAAAAATTTTTGTTCCATTTTTTGTCAGAATAGTGTTTGTTTGATCCAAGGTCATCAGCAATGTCTGATTTGACTGAAAAAATCCAGTGAAAACAGGAATTTGGATGACAATTGCGTGTTTTTCAGAACGTTTATGACGTAAGCCCCGAACATGAAAATTTGCTAAAACAAAATATTTGTTCCATTTTTTGTCAGAATGGTGTTCGTTTGGTCCAAGGTCATCAGCAATGTCTGATTTGACTGAAAAAATCCAGTGAAAACAGGAATTTTGGCAAAAAGTGTGTGTTTTTCAGAACATTTGCGACGTAAGACCTGAACATGAAAATTGGCCAAAAAAATTTTTGTTCCATTTTTGTCAGAATGGTGTTCGTTTGATCCAAGGGCATGAGCAATATCAGATTTGACCCAAAAAAATCCAGTGAAAATAGGAATTTGGACAAAAATTGCCTGTTTTTCAGAACATTTGCGCCGTTAGCCCCGAACATGAAAATTGGACAAAAACGTTTTGTTCCATTTTTAGTCAGAATGGTGTTCGTTTGGTCCAAGAGCATGAGCAATATTGGATTTGACCAAAAAAATCCTGTGAAAACTGGAATTTGGACAAAAATTGTGTGTTTTTCTGAACGTTTCAGATGTAAGCCCCAACATGAAAATTTCCAAAAAAAAATATTTGTTCCATTTTTTGTCAGAATGGTGTTCGTCTGGTCCAAGGTCATCAGCAATGTCTGATTTGACTGAAAAAATCCAGTGAAAACAGGAATTTTGGCAAAAATTGCGTGTTTTTCAGAACATTTGCGACGTAAGACCTGAACATGAAAATTGGCCAAAAAAATTTTTGTTCCATTTTTTGTCAGAATGGTGTTCGTTTGATCCAAGGGCATGAGCAATATCAGATTTGACCCAAAAAATCCAGTGAAAACAGGAATTTGGACAAAAATTGCCTGTTTTTCAGAACATTTGCGCCGTTAGCCCCGAACATGAAAATTGGACAAAAACGTTTTGTTCCATTTTTAGTCAGAATGGTGTTCGTTTGGTCTAAGGGCATGAGCAATATTGGATTTGACCAAAAAATCCTGTGAAAACTGGAATTTGGACAAAAATTGTGTGTTTTTCTGAACGTTTCAGATGTAAGCCCCAACATGAAAATTTCCCAAAAAAATATTTGTTCCATTTTTTGTCAGAATGGTGTTCGTCTGGTCCAAGGTCATCAGCAATGTCTGATTTGACTGAAAAAATCCAGTGAAAACAGGAATTTTGTCAAAAATTGCATGTTTTTATGAATGTTTCCAAACATAAGCAACATGAAAATTGGCCAAAAAAAGTTTTGTTCCATTTTTTGTCAGAATGGTGTTCGTTTGGATCAAGGGCATGAGCAATATCGGAATTGACCAAAAAAATCCAGTGAAACCGGGAATTTGGACAAAAAGTGCGTGTTTTTCAGTAAGTTTGCGACGTAAGCCCCGAACATGAAAATTGGCCAAAAATATATTTGTTCCATTTTTTGTCAGAATGGTGTTTGTTTGGTCCAAGGTCATCAGCAATGTCGGATTTGACCAAAAAAATCCAGTGAAAACGGGAATTTGGACAAAAATTGCCTGTTTTTCAGAACATTTGCGCCGTTAGCCCCGAACATGAAAATTGGACGAAAAAATTTTTGTTCCATTTTTTGTCAGAATGGTGTTTGTTTGATCCAAGGTCATCAGCAATGTCTGATTTGACTGAAAAAATCCAGTGAAAACAGGAATTTGGATAACAATTGCGTGTTTTTCAGAACGTTTATGACGTAAGCCCCGAACATGAAAATTTGCTAAAAAAAAATATTTGTTCCATTTTTTGTCAGAATGGTGTTCGTTTGGTCCAAGGTCATCAGCAATGTCTGATTTGACTGAAAAAATCCAGTGAAAACAGGAATTTTGGCAAAAAGTGTGTGTTTTTCAGAACATTTGCGACGTAAGACCTGAACATGAAAATTGGCCAAAAACATTTTTGTTCCATTTTTTGTCAGAATGGTGTTCGTTTGATCCAAGGGCATGAGCAATATCAGATTTGACCCAAAAAATCCAGTGAAAATAGGAATTTGGACAAAAATTGCCTGTTTTTCAGAACATTTGCGCCGTTAGCCCCGAACATGAAAATTGGACAAAAACGTTTTGTTCCATTTTTAGTCAGAATGGTGTTCGTTTGGTCCAAGGGCATGAGCAATATTGGATTTGACCAAAAAAATCCTGTGAAAACTGGAATTTGGACAAAAATTGTGTGTTTTTCTGAACGTTTCAGATGTAAGCCCCAACATGAAAATTTCCAAAAAAAAATATTTGTTCCATTTTTTGTCAGAATGGTGTTCGTCTGGTCCAAGGTCATCAGCAATGTCTGATTTGACTGAAAAAATCCAGTGAAAACAGGAATTTTGGCAAAAATTGCGTGTTTTTCAGAACATTTGCGACGTAAGACCTGAACATGAAAATTGGCCAAAAAAATTTTTGTTCCATTTTTTGTCAGAATGGTGTTCGTTTGATCCAAGGGCATGAGCAATATCAGATTTGACTGAAAAAATCCAGTGAAAACAGGAATTTGGATAACAATTGCGTGTTTTTCAGAACGTTTATGACGTAAGCCCCGAACATGAAAATTTGCTAAAAAAAATTATTTGTTCCATTTTTTGTCAGAATGGTGTTCGTTTGGTCCAAGGTCATCAGCAATGTCTGATTTGACTGAAAAAATCCAGTGAAAACAGGAATTTTGGCAAAAATTGCGTGTTTTTCAGAACATTTGCGACGTAAGACCTGAACATGAAAATTTGCTAAAAAAAATTATTTGTTCCATTTTTTGTCAGAATGGTGTTCGTTTGATCCAAGGGCATGAGCAATATCAGATTTGACCCAAAAAATCCAGTGAAAACAGGAATTTGGACAAAAATTGCGATTTTTTTCAGAACGTTTAGGATGTAAACCCCGAACATGAAAATTGGCAAAAAATATATTTGTTCCATTTTTTTTGTCAGAATAGATTTCGTTTGGTCCATGGGCATGAGCAATGTCGGATTTGACCGAAAAAATCCAGCTAAAACTGGAATTTGGACAAAAATTGCGTGTTTTTATGAACGTTTGCAACATAAGCGCCGACCATGAAAATTGGCCAAAAAATTTTTTGTTCCATTTTTTGTCAGAATGGTGTTTGTTTGGTCAAAGGGCATGAGCAATGTCGGATTTGAAAGAAAATAAATCCTGTGAAAACGGGAATTTGGACAAAAATTGCGTGTTTTTCAGAAAGTGGACAAAAATTGCGTGTTTTTCAGAACTTTTCGGATGTAAGCCCCAAACATGAAAATTGGCCCAAAAAATTTTTGTTCAATTTTTTGTCGGAATGGTGTTCGTTTGGTCCAAGGGCATGAGCAATGTCGGATTTCACCAAAAAAAAATCCAGTGAAAACGGGAATTTAGACAAAAACGGCATGTTTTTCCATTTTTGTCAGAATGGTGTTCGTTTGATCCACGGTC
Source organism: Thalassophryne amazonica (assembly GCF_902500255.1). Lineage (NCBI taxonomy): Eukaryota > Metazoa > Chordata > Actinopteri > Batrachoidiformes > Batrachoididae > Thalassophryne > Thalassophryne amazonica. Next base: position 25,889,362 of record NC_047118.1, on the reverse strand, counting down.
ATCAGCAATGTCGGATTTGACCGACAAAATCCAGTGAAAATAGGATTTTGGACAAAAATTGTGTGTTTTTTAGAAAGTGGACAAAAATCTTGTGTTTTTCAGAACGTTTGCGACATAAGTCCCGAACATGAAAATTGGCCCAAAAAATTTTTGTTCCATTTTTTGTCAGAATGGTGTTCGTTTGCTCTAAGGTCATCAGCAATGTCTGATTTGACCAAAAAATCCAGTGAAAACAGGAATTTGGGCAAAAATGGCCTGTTTTTCTGAACGTTTGCCACTTAAGCCCCGAACATGAAAATTGGCCAAAAAGATTTGTTCCACTTTTTGTCAGAATGGTGTTCGTTTGGTCCAAGGTCATCAGCAATGTCGGATTTGACCGAAAAAATCCAGTGAAAACGGGAATTTGGACAACAATTGCGTGTTTTTCAGAACGTTTGCAACACAAGTCCTGAACATAAAAATTGGCCAAAAAAATGAAACTGAAAAAATCCAGTGAAAACAGGAATTTTGGCAAAAATTGCGTGTTTTTCAGAACATTTGCGACATAAGACCCGAACATGAAAATTGGCCCAACAATTTTTTGTTCCATTTTTTGTCAGAATGGTGTTCGTTTGGTCCATGGGCATGAGCAATGTCGGATTTGACTGAAAAAATCCAGCTAAAACGGAAATTTGGACAAAAATTGCGTGTTTTTATGAACGTTTGCAACATAAGCGCCAAACATGAAAATTGGCCAAAAAATTTTTTGTTCCATTTTTTGTCAGAATGGTGTTCGTTTGGTCAAAGGGCATGAGCAATGTCGTATTTGAAAGAAAATAAATCCTGTGAAAATGGGAATTTGGACAAAAATTGCGTGTTTTTCAGAAAGTGGACAAAATTGCGTGTTTTTCGGAACTTTTCGGATGTAAGCCCCAAACATGAAAATTGGCCCAAAACATTTTTGTTAAATTTTTTGTCGGAATGGTGTTCGTTTGGTCCTAGGGCATGAGCAATGTCGGATTTGACCAAAAATCCAGTGAAAACGGGAATTTGGACAACAATTGTGTGTTTTTCAAAACGTTTGCAACGTAAGCCCCGAACATGAAAATTGGCCAAAACAATTTTTGTTCCTTTTTTATCAGAATGGTGTTCGTTTGGTCCAAGGTCATGAGCAATGTCGGATTTGACCGAAAAATTCCAGTGAATATGGGAATTTGGACAAAAATTGTTTGTTTTTCAGAACATTTGCGACGTAATCCCTGAACATGAAAATTGGCCCAAAAAATTTTTGTTCCATTTTTGGTCAGAATGGTGTTCGTTTGGTCCAAGGGCATGAATAATATCAGATTTGACCCAAAAAATCCAGCTAAAACAGGAATTTTGACAAAAATTGCGTGTTTTTATGAACGTTTGCAAAATAAGCCCCGAACATGAAAATTGGCCAAAAAAATTTTTGTTCTATTTTTTTGTCAGAATGGTGTTCGTTTGGTCCATGGGCATGAGCAATGTCAGATTTGACTGCAAAAAATCCAGTGAAAACAGGAATTTGGGCAAAAATTGTGTGTTTTATGAACGTTTCAGCCATAAGTCCCAAACATGAAAATTGGCCAAAAAAAAATTTTTGTTCCATTTTTTATCAGAATGGTGTTCGTTTGGTCCAAGGTCATGAGCAATGTCAGATTTGACTGAAAAATTCCAGTACAAACAGCTATTTGGACAAAAGTTTGTGTTTTTCTGAATGTTTCGGACGTAAGCCCCGAACATGAAAATTGGTAGCCAGACTTTTGACACAAAGCAGAAAGTTCGACCACATTACACCCATTTTGGCATCTCTTCACTGGCTTCCTGTCCCAGTGAGATCAGATTTTAAGGTTCTGCTACTAACCTATAAAATTATTCATGGACTGGCACCTCCCTCCCTCGCTGACCTAAGTAAACCTTACGTACCGGCCTGAGCTTTACGTTCTCAGGGTGCAGGACTACTTTGTGTCCCTAAGGTGAATAAGAAGTCTGCGGGTCACAGAGCTTTCTCTTATCGTGCCCCTGTTCTGTGGAATGATCTCCCTGCATCAATAAAACAGTCAGATTCTGTGGAGACTTTCAAGTCCAGACTTAAGACGCATTTATTTTCCCTGTCATATGGCAGCATACTGGTACAGTTTTGTTTTACACTTTTTACTCTTTTAATTCATTTATTAGTAATTGGAGCGGGCTGTGACCTCAACTTTATCTAAATTCTGGGTCTTTTAGTGAAGTTTAGGGCGATCACCTTAGTATTTCTCTGTTTTTCTTGTTGTTTAATGCTGGCAAATTATACAGTATTTTTTTGTCTTTCTGATGCCTGATTCTGTTTTTTCTCTCTGTTTAAGGTGCAGCTCCATTCAGAGATGGGAGTTGTATTTGTGTTGGCGACCCTCCTGTCCTGTGCACCAATAGCATTTCTTGTATATTCGTCCGTGAATTGTTCTGTGAATTGTTCTGTAATTTATGTCTGTAGCATGGCCCAAGCAGAGGGTCACCCCTTTGAGTCTGGTCTGCTTGAGGTTTCTTCCTCAGAGGGAGTTTTTCCTTACCACTGTTGCTCTGGGGGTTGGTATGGTTAGACCTTACCTGTGTGAAGCGCTTTGAGGCAACTCTGTTGTGATTTGGCGCTTTATACGTAAATGAAGAAAAAGAAAAAAAAATCTGATATTTTGATTTTGTTTTATGTATCAATTGGTCATTAAGTCATTTGTGCATTTTGGGTTTGTTAAACTGCAAGAGTCACAGAGGGGAAAATGGAAAAAAGACTAATTCCAGCAGTAATAAATATCACACCTGTGTGCACATTATTTGGTATTCCACATCACACTTAATACGGATGAGCAGGAGTCAAGCAGAATCAGCTGGAATGGGAAAAAAGCCTAACTTCAAGCCACATTTGGAAGGGACAGATATTCCGACAGCTGTGTAAGACCCCTATCACACGTAGGCCGAATGGCGCCAGAATGCCACAGTCGGGAAGTGTTGAGGTGCAGTCTGACAGATGGCAGTCTCTGAACAGTCCCATTTGGTTCCATTCGCTCGGCTGTCCCGAATGTGTTGCACATGTTCAAAACACTCTTGGCGCCATCAAGATGGGACTCACATCTGATGGCGGTCTATGTGTAGTTTGTGCACCATCTGATCACAATCTACATATTCTGACGGAGTCATTACTGCATTTGAAATGATGTGATCACGGTGATAGTGCTCTGATATGGATTGGTCACGGCAAAGCCTGCCAACATGCTCTGCTTGTGCCACGTATGTCCTCCTCCACTGGACCCCGGCCAGGGAGGGCAAAGGAAATGTTGATATTTAATAACATGTATGTGGAACGCATTCATCATGTGCAGTGGATGTGAATAGTGCACAATCAAAAGCACCATGTGCCCCTGCGGGTCAATGCATTGCACAGCGCACCATCGCCATCCAACTCTGTAGGAGGTATGACGTGGAACTGTTTCGGCAGCCCATGAAAACATTATTAAACATGAATCTCACCTCCAGCATGGAACCAGGAGCGTGTCAAAGTGCAGGGCGGACAGGCGCGACCACAGCCTGGGGTGAAAACCCTCTCACCGCCTGTGCTGTGTGCTGCAAACAACCACAGCATAAATGTGATGTGCTGTGCATCGATTATCCAACCAGACATCATGGTGTAGAGACTTGCATTGTGCTGCTTATGCTTGAGTGTGCAAAAAAAAAAAAAAAAAAAATTAAAGTTTGCTGGACTGGCTGCATTTGACAAATGTTGTGCATGAGGAAGCTTGGCCCACTGCCAGCAAAGTTTAGCAGCCAAAGGTGTTCAGTGGCTGACAGCAGCACACATGCATGCATGTACGTGTAGCGGCACGTTAAGGTGTTATGAACACACAGCTGAGTGAGTGATCATTTCATCACCTGTTCTACGCACACACGCACATGTGGTCTCCTGCTGTGAGGTCAGTGAGTTCTGGGAAAGAGGATGAGCAAAGGTGTGATTGTGTGGAAGTGAGTGAGCGACAGCACCAATGCTGGTTTTTGACACATGTGGTGTGAGTCCAGCATATACATTGGTTGTGCTCCGATGTCCATGACCGACAGGTCCTATACAAAGGGAGAACAGATCTGTGGCTCCCACTCAGGCAGTCTGCAGTGCTTCTTGTTGCTGTCTGACAGCAGTCTGTGTCATTTAACTGTTTAAATATGCTTTGGATACGAACGTGAAGGTGTGGACGAGAGCCGCCCACAGTCAACACACCTCCCTCCTGACTGCATCCAGATTATGGCCATTTTTGCCGTGTCGGCCTGGTTCCTGCACATTCTTACTATGTGTAACAGGTGTCTAAGAATGTCATTTGAATACTTAACCCCTTAAGCCCTAGAGCCTATTTCACCAAACTCACATACAGTGGGCCTCATGTATCAACGTGCGTACGGCAATATTTGAGCATATATGGGGTGTACGCCAAAACGGCTGCGTTACTTGGCATTTATCAATGTGGTCGTTGGCGTACGCTGCGCTGAAAATATACACCAGGTCGAGAGGTGGCATAAATTATACACCAAAATAAACAAGCGCTGGAATCCACATAAAAATGAAACTGATCAACATGATAAACAGTGCCATTATACAAATCAATGCATACATACATAATAATCAATACAAATCCCGCTTTTGCGGGATTGCTGGTCTATCGAGCTAGATCCGTGGCCACAGCGCTGACCGCAAAGAAAGCGCTGCGCGCCTTTTTCTCCACAGCCTGGCGCCAGAGCAGTGCTGAGCTTAACTTTATGTGGTGTGATCGTTTTAGACAATGAAATTGATAATTACAACTGTAGTGTTGTCATGCCCTTCGCCCGTGCTGCAATCAGGTTGTCGTCTCCATTCGTTTGTCACAATAAAATAAATAAAGAAATACATCTTAAGAATAAAGAAATCTGAAAAATTAGGCGTGTATTATTAATTGAGCGAGCAAATATCCACATGTCAAGAATTATTGACATGTGAAAAGAGAATACAGTGGTCCCTCGCTATAACGCGGTTCACCTTTCATGGCCTCGCCGTTTCACGGAGTTTTTAGTCCAATTTTGCATGCTTTTTTTTTTTTTTTTTACAGTGTTCTGTGTTCTGCGTGTCTGTTTATAAGAATCTTCTCGCCCAGAAGAAAAAAGAGCGCCAACAACTACTCATAACTGTGTTTGTCACTCGGAAACAGACACCTGCAGCGAGGCGTGAGTGGAAAAAGGCGCGGCATCAGGACTCAGAGGCGCGATCTGTGAAATACTGGTCAGTCACTATTAATAATTTCTTATGTGTCCAACCTCGTAGGTTGATCGTTAAAATTACATTCGTTAGTTCTAAAAGCCATCATAATTATTTATAGGAAAACGTTCTGTTTATATTTCTCAAACAAATGTTTGGGCCTGAAAACAGTTTGGTCTTATTTTTCTACAAAGGTTTGAACTTTGAGTGTGTTTACACACGAGAGAAAAGTGAGAAAATGTTCATGCCTGATTGAGAAAAGTGTGTTAAGTGGTTTTACAGGGTTTTTACAGCTTTAAAACGTCTATAATAATTGTAAAAAAAATAACGCCGACTACGTCGCGGACGTCGCTTTTTGCAGACTATTTTTAGAACGTAACTCCCGCGATAAACGAGGGACCACTGTAACACTTTTTTGATTATACTACAAAACAATTAATACGACAGTCGCTTTTGATGCTCTATTGGTACGAGTCGTGATTGGTGGAGTTCTTTTTCTTTGCCGTCTTCCTGGCTTCCATGTCGTAAAATGAGGGTGTGTCTGAAGCGGAGTCTGAATATTTATGGGCGTGTTTATTATAATTACGATTGTTTTCACCCGCCGCATTTATCAAGGGCACGACAGGCGTACGCTGGAAATGGGCAGGTGCCAGGGTCGGACTGGGAACAAATTTCGGCCCTGGCATTTTTCCTCTGGACCAGTCCACTATTGCCCCGACGAATCCACCCCCAAACACGCACACCCACCCGTCCATACCGAACCCCCAATGAATAAATACTATACACCTAAACACCATGAACACACACCTAAACACACACTTTCACTGTCATTTCACCTTGATCATAGTACAAAATGCGTTCCCGGTGCCACGAGGGGGCATCCTGATAACATTAAAGGCAATTACATATTTTGACAAAATTACAAGTTTAAATGACTATATATTATATATATATATAAAACATCATGAGGTTTATGTCACAGAAATCCTACTTTACAATCACACTGCAGTCGTTAAATTATTTCCTTTTGCATTCATAATAAACATTTGTATTATTAAGTGTTTGTTTTTCTGGTTGAAATAAGATATATACCAGACTTCAAAAAATATACAAGTTTCCATGTTATTTTATTTGTCTAATAATAAATGTCTGAGGTTCCTTATGTTAAACAAGAAATTGTCTAATCTGAAATAAAAGGTGGTTTTAATACAGATGAAAGGTTTCTAAAGAACCATTTATTGATTTACCTATTTTAATTACAAGTGTTATAAACTTTTTTTTAACAGTAATCAGAAATTTTGAGGTAACAACAACAAAAAACATTTCCAATGATTTTTCTTAAGAAAACTGCTCTCTAAATGAGCAGTCCCATCACACGTTAATGTTTGTACAGATCAGTGGTTTCTGCACCAATCGGATTGGTCCAATCCATTTTGTAGAAATCAGTGGTTTCTGCCACGAGTCTTCCGTGTTTTGGCCCGACGCATCGTTCCTATTGGACAATGCGAAGGTACGTCACAGCTCAGTGTCGAAAGTTGGCGCACCTCATCTTGACAGAACACCGGCTCTGTGGTATGCAAGAGATCACTTGACCGAGCCTCTATGCGTTCAAATAATAATTTAAAAAAAAAGTCATCACTCTTCACTCTTAGTCAGTCTCTTACAACGATGCAGCGTAAATACACAAGCTTTCCAGGAGCGCATGTCTCCTCCGCACTTTTTTTTTTGGGGGGGGGGGGGGTGATAAACTCATCGCCCCCTTAATATTTTTTTTTTTTCTGGCGCGGGTCTGACAAATGGAAGCAAAAGCAGCACACAAGTGGAAAAAAAGTTTTTGTGTCTCCAAAGTGTGTGTGTGAGTGAGTGAGAGAGAGGGGGGGGTAATGTGTAACCACTGCTAGGATTCAAACAGCAGCAAATTAAGGAGCTGAAGTCCGTAGCAGTTGCATTTAAAGATTAACAAAAGTAAAGCACAGTTAATTAGGATAAAAGAAACGATTCCAACCTTGTAATCAGTAGGAGAGCGGAGAGAATTCCAGGCACCGAGGAGCCAGTCCATTTACAGGGGCGGGAGCGGCCGCCTGCTCTTCTTGCAATCTGATTGACCACCCTGTATGCTTCTCCAATTGTCATTGGCTGTTGGTCATGTCAATCATTGTGCTCGATGTAAGTCTCCGTGTATGAAACACTACAGAACTTTTATTTTGACACAAATTCAGGAAGTGGTTCTGCAGCTGCGCCGATTAAATGCTGTAGCTTCAGCGATCACGGACTTTCCTCGTGTAGACAGTAGCGCGCAGGTCGAGAACACCGTATATTTCCATAATCTCTATAAATATGGAAGGGCCGGCCCACGCACATCTAAACGTGCAGCGGCCCACCAGGCAAATGTCCAAAATCACAGGTTATCAGTCCGAGCCTGGCAGGTGCGCACTGCTTGATACATGTCACGGCAACTTTGCTGTACTTGTACAAAGGTCAAAAATGCAAAAGTTTGGATCAGCTAAAAGACAGGTCCTAGGGGGAGTTGTGGATGCAAAAAAATTGACAGTAAATAATACTTGGTAGGAGTAAATGAGTCCAAGGGCATGATCAGTGTCGGATTTGACCGAAAAAATCCAGTGAAAACGGGAATTTGGACAAAAATTGCGTGTTTTTCAGAACGTTTGCGACATAAGCCCCGAACATGAAAATTGGCCAAAAAAATTTTTGTTCCATTTTTTATCAGAATGGTGTTCGTTTGGTCCACGGGCATGAGCAATGTCGGATTTGACCAAAAAAATCCAGTACAAACGGGAATTTGGACAAAAGTTGCGTGTTTTTCAAAACATTTGCCAAGTAAGCCCCAAACATGAAAATTGGCCCAAAAAAATTTGTTCCATTTTTTATCAGAATGGTGTTCGACCAAAGAGCTACTTAACCCCTTAAGCCCTAGAGTCTATTTCATCAAACTCACATACATTATGATTTATTTCTCAGCTTGTACAAGACAGGCTGTGGATGCAAAAAAAATTGAGAGTAAATAATACTTGGTAGGAGTAAATGAGGGTTTTTTTCCCAAAAAAATGAATTCCGATTTATGTCTTTTGTTGTGTGGGCCGCCAGAAGAGGAGGCACTGCTGGCCCACCACCAGAGGGCACCCTGCCTGAAGTGCGGGCTTCAGGCACGAGATGGCGCTGTCGCCATGGACACAGCCGGGGGTGACAGCTGTCGCTCATTACCTCTTGACAGCTGTCACCCATCTACTCAACATCATCTCACTCCATAAGACCAGACGTCATCTCCACCTCGTTGCCGAGATATCATACTTCATTGGAGGTAATATCCTCAGCCCATTTGTGTTTCTAATAAGCTGTATATTGTGAGTGTTTGCAGGAGTACTGGTCCCTCTTCTTGTGGAGGCTGAGTGAGTGCAGGAACGGTACTCTTTTCCTCTGAGGGATCACTGTAAATACCTCAGCATTTTGAGTGAGAGGTGGAGGTGGCATTCCCACCGTTGTTGTTACGGGTGTACACACACCCACACTTGACTGTCTTTGTTCTTCGCCAGCAGTACCAGATCCAACAGTCGGGGACGGTGATCACCTGGGAATTCGGGACTTGGCGGCTCCAGTATTCACCAGGTCTGGGGGCGGCGGAAATCGTGTGGTTCGGCTCTTCTTAGGACAGACGTCTTCTATCCTCAAGCCTGCCCACATGTCACCTTTGTGTATTGACTGTTATGATATTCTGAGATTGTCTGTATGTTCGTTGTGCACATACACAACATTAAATTGTTATATTTTGGCTCATCTATTGACCGTTCATTTGCGCCCCCTGTTGTGGGTCCGTGTCACTACACTTTCCCAACAGGACATCTCGGCCAGCGTCATGGACTCCGAGGGGCGTCACCCGGCTGTTGAACGACCAATGGGAGAGCAGGGAGCGCAGGCGTCTGCAGGAGACGTGATTGGTGAGCTGCAGCACATTCTCACCGCCTTTACGGCTCGGTTGGATCAAATTGACTGAGCAAAACATCCTCCTGAACCGCAGGGTGGAGGCTCTCTCCGCACAGATGGCGGCGAGCGCTCAGGGCGCTGCTGCAGCTCGTCCTCCTGCCGACCCTGTGCAGGATATAAACGTTCCAGTGGTGGTTCAACAACCCCTCCCACCATCCCCTGAAGCATACATAAGCCCTCCTGAGCCGTACGGAGGTTGTGTGGAGACGTGCACGGATTTTCTTATGCAGTGTTCGTTCGTCTTCGCACAACGTCCCGTCATGTACGCGTCAGATGCTAGTAAAATAGCTTATGTGATTGCTCTGCTTCGGGGTAAAGCACGCGCCTGGGCTACGGCGCTCTGGGAACAGAACTCACGGTTGTTATCAGCATACACTGGGTTTGTGGGGGAGTTCAGAACAGTGTTTGATCACCCTAACAGAGGAGAGACAGCTTCAACCGTGCTGCTGTCAATGAGACAGGGACGCGAGAGCGCAGCCGCTTATGCAGTCAACTTCCGCATCGCGGCTGCGAGGTCCGGCTGGAATAATGTTGCGCTCCGCGCCGCCTTCATAAACGGACTGTCGTTGGTTCTGAAGGAGCAGCTGGTAGCTAAGGAGGAACTGCGGGATTTAGATGGGCTTATCGATCTCGTTATACGGTTAGACAATCGGTTGGAGGAACGCCGTCGGGAGCAAGGCGAAGGACGTGACCGGATACGCGCCGCCCCTCTCCCTTCCGGGTTCGAAAGGGGCCGCCCTCCCCACGCTCCACAGCCGCAGCGCTTTGTGGGGCAACAGCTCCCCCTGCTGACGTTGTTAGGGAAACGCACAGGGCCAAAATGGGAGGCTGATCCGTGGAGAGTGTTTTCTCTGCAGCTCAACTGAGCACACACAGAGAAACTGCCCCAAACGGCCAAAACGACAACACTCACCCTTAGAGACTGGGCTAAGGGGGGGTCAAAACATTCAAGTGAGACACACACAAATTGCCACACGACTCCCAGTCACAATCCTGAGCGGGGATTTAACCCTTCAAGCCCGAGCACTGGTGGACACGGGGTCAGAAGGGAATCTGCTAGACAGCAGATGGGCAAGGGAGGTAGGGCTCCCTCTGGTGGCACTTCCTTCGCCATTGCAGGTGCGGGCACTAGATGGCACCCTCCTCCCTTTACTCACACACAAGACACAACCATAACTCTGGTGGTGTCTGGAAACCACGGGAGGAGATTGAGTTTTTTGTAACTCCTTCTACCTCCCGCGTGATTTTGGGCATCCCATGGATGTTGAAGCACAATCCCCGGATTGATTGGCCGTCTGGGGTGGTGGTTCAGTGGAGCGAAACCTGCCATCGGGGGTGTTTAGGATCCTCGGTTCCTCCCGTTCACAGGCTAAGGAGGAGGTCAAAGTCCCTCCCAATCTGACGGCAGTGCCGGTTGAGTACCACGATCTTGCTGACGTCTTCAGTAAGGATCTGGCACTCACCCTTCCCCCGCACCGTCCGTACGATTGTGCCATTGATTTGGTTCCAGGCGCTGAGTTCCCGTCCAGCAGGCTGTACACCCTCTCACGACCTGAGCGCGAATCAATGGAGACCTACATCCGGGACTCATTAGCTGTCGGGCTGATCCGGAACTCCACCTCCCCGATGGGGGCAGGTTTCTTTTTTGTGGGCAAGAAAGATGGCGGACTTCGTCCATGTATTGATTACAGGGGGCTGAATGAGATTACGGTTCGCAACCGATACCCGTTGCCATTGTTAGATTCCGTGTTCACCCCCCTGCATGGAGCCAAAATCTTTACTAAGCTGGATCTTAGAAATGCGTATCACCTGGTTCGGATCCGGAAGGGAGACGAATGGAAGACGGCATTTAACACCCCATTAGGTCACTTTGAGTACCTGGTCATGCCGTTCGGCCTCACCAACACCCCCGCGACGTTCCAAGCCTTGGTTAACGATGTCTTGCGGGACTTCCTGCACCGATTCGTCTTCGTATATCTGGACGATATTCTCATCTTTTCTCCGGATCCTGAGACCCATGTCCAGCATGTACGTAAGGTCCTGCAGCGGTTGTTAGAGAACCGACTGTTTGTGAAGGGCGAGAAGTGCGAGTTTCACCGCACGTCTTTGTCCTTCCTGGGGTTTACCATCTCCTCTAACTCCGTCGCCCCTGATCCGGCCAAGGTTGCGGCGGTGAGAGATTGGCCCCAACCAACAAGCCGTAGGAAGCTGCAACAGTTCCTCGGCTTCGCTAATTTCTATAGGAGGTTCATTAAGGGCTACAGTCAGGTAGTTAGCCCCCTGACAGCCCTGACCTCTCCAAAAGTCCCCTTCACCTGGTCGGATCGGTGCGAAGCCCGCGTTCAAGGAGTTGAAACGACGGTTCTCTACTGCGCCAGTTTTGGTGCAGCCCGACCCTAGCCGCCAGTTCATGGTTGAAGTGGACGCCTCTGACTCAGGGATAGGAGCCGTGCTGTCCCAGAGCGGAGAGACCGATAAGGTACTTCACCCGTGTGCCTACTTTTCACGCAGGTTGACCCCGGCTGAACGGAACTATGACGTCGGCAATCGAGAACTCCTTGCGGTGAAAGAGGCTCTTGAGGAGTGGAGACACCTGTTGGAGGGAGCGTCTGTGCCATTCACAGTTTTCACTGACCATCGGAACCTGGAGTATATCAGGACCGCCAAGCGGCTGAACCCCAGGCAAGCCCGCTGGTCACTGTTCTTCGGGCGTTTTGACTTCCGGATCACCTATCGCCCCGGGACCAAGAACCAGAGGTCGGATGCCTTGTCCCGGGTACACGAAGAGGAGGTCAAAACTGCACTGTCGGATCCACCGGAGCCCATCCTGCTGAGTCCACTATCATGGCCACCCTCACCTGGGACGTGGAGAAGACCGTCCGGGAGGCCCTGGCACGGAGCCCGGACCCAGGAACAGGTCCGAAGAACCGTCTGTACATCCCACCAGAGGCCAGAGCTGCAGTCTTGGACTTCTGTCACGGTTCCAAGCTCTCCTGTCATCCAGGGGTGCGAAGGACCGTGGCAGTTGTCCGGCAGCGCTTCTGGTGGGCGTCTATGGAGGCAGACGTCCGGGAATATATCCAGGCCTGCACCACCTGTGCCAGGGGCAAGGCAGTACACACAAAGGCCCAAGGACTCCTCCAGCCGCTGACGGTGCCTCATCGCCCCTGGTCCCACATCGGCCTGGATTTCGTCATGGGCCTCCCGCCGTCCCAGGGCAACACCACCATCTTCACGATAGTGGACCGTTTCTCCAAGGCGGCCCACTTCGTGGCCCTCCCGAAGCTCCCAACAGCCCAGGAGACAGCAGACCTCCTGGTCCACCACGTTGTCCGTCTGCATGGGATACCCTCCGACATCGTCTCAGATCGTGGTCCCCAGTTCTCCTCACACGTCTGGAGGAGCTTCTGCAGGGAACTGGGGGCCACCGTGAGCCTCTCGTCCGGGTACCATCCACAGACGAACGGACAGGCAGAGCGGGTCAACCAGGAACTGGAACAGACCCTCCGCTGCGTCACATCCGCGCACCCAACGGCCTGGAGTAACCATCTGGCCTGGATCGAGTATGCGCATACAGCCAGGTGTCTTCGGCCACCGCCTCTCCCCATTTGAGGTGTGTTTGGGGTATCAGCCCCCGTTGTTTCCCGTGGTGGAGGGAAAGGTCGGTGTGCCCTCGGTCCAGGCCCACCTGCGGAAGTGCCGTCGGGTGTGGCGCTCCGCCTGCTCTGCCTTGTTGAAGGCCCGGACGAGGGCGAAGACCCATGTAGACCGCCGGCGATCCCCGGCCCCTGCTTACCAGCCCGGGCAGGAGGTGTGGCTTTCCACGAAGGACATCCCCCTCCAGGTGGACTCCCCGAAACTCCAGGACAGGTACATTGGCCCCTTCAAGATCCTCAAAGTCCTCAGTCCTGCCGCAGTGAAGCTCCAACTCCCGGCTTCACTGCGGATCCATCCGGTTTTTCACGTGTCACGTCTCAAACCTCATCACACCTCACCCCTCTGTGCTCCCGGACCGGCGCCCCCTCCTGCTCGGATCATCGACGGGGGCTGGCTTGGACGGTGCGCCGGCTCCTGGACATCCGTCGGATGGGTCGGGGTTCCAGTACTTGGTGGACTGGGAGGGTATGGACCCCGAAGAACGCTCCTGGGTGAAGAGGAGCTTCAGCCTGGATCCGGCCCTCCTGGCCGACTTCTACCCCGACAAACCTGGTCGGGAGGCGCCAGGAGGTGCCCGTTGAGGGGGGGGTCCTGTTGTGTGGGCCGCCAGAAGAGGAGGTACTGCTGGCCCACCACCAGAGGGCGCCCTGCCTGAAGTGCGGGCTTCAGCACGAGAGGGCGCTGCCGCCATGGACACAGCCGGGGGTGACAGCTGTCGCTCATTACCTCTTGACAGCTGTCACCCATCTACTCAACATCATCTCACTCCATAAAGACCAGACGTCATCTCCACCTCGTTGCCGAGATATCATACTTCATTGGAGGTAATATCCTCAGCCATTTGTGTTTCTAATAAGCTGTATATTGTGAGTGTTTGCAGGAGTACTGGTCCCTCTTCTTGTGGAGGCTGAGTGAGTGCAGGACGGCACTCTTTTCCTCTGAGGGATCACTGTAAATACCTCAGCATTTTGAGTGAGAGGTGGAGGTGGCATTCCCACCGTTGTTGTTACTGGGTGTACACACACCCACACTTGACTGTCTTTGTTCTTCGCCAGCAGTACCAGATCCGACAGTCGGGGACGGTGATCACCTGGGAATTCGTGACTTGGCGGCTCCAGTATTCACCAGGTTCTGGGGCGGCGGAAATCGTGTGGTTCCGGCTCTTCTTAGGACAGACGTCTTCTATCCTCGAGCCTGCCCACACGTCACCTTTGTGTATTGACTGTTATGATATTCTGAGATTGTCTGTATGTTCGTTGTGCACATTCACAACATTAAATTGTTATATTTTGGCTCATCTATTGACCGTTCATTTGCGCCCCCTGTTGTGGGTCCGTGTCACTACACTTTCCAAACATCTTTATTTGCTTGGTGTTTCAGCTGTGGTTAGTTGATGTGTGATTGAAGTGGATACACTTTTCAGGCACACATCTTAAATACTTCTGCTACGGACTCTTGCCTTTAAAACAAAGCAGTAGAAGTCACAGCTTTCCGAGTGGCACTTGAAAGCCTCCTGTTGTGGCAATTCACAGAAGCATGTGACTTTGAGCATGAGCCATCAGTAGCAGTAGACATTTCTATGAGAACATGTGTTGTTACGGTCGGGAGTAGGTGAACCAAGGGACGAGGGGAACCCCTAGATGCAGGACAGCCGAGGCAATGAGAGTGACATTAAAGCACGGTGTTATTAGTGATAATGAAACCAGGCAAAGACAAAATGTGGCAACAAAACTCTGAGTTGGGAGTCCTCTTCCAAATCCTGGTGAGGGCCACGGAGGAATGCTACTCCAGCTGGTGGGAGTGCCAGAGGAATGCTCATTAGAACTGGGGACTCCTTCCTACGCCACACATGACATTCAACAGACTGGGTGAAAGGAAGAATATCCTTTCTTCCTAGAAGATGAGTCAAAACACAGACAACAGGTGGCAGGGAAAAACTGAAGAACATCTTCCCTCTGTCCATCCCGTCGCCCGCAATGACAGCTATTCGCCTGAGTTAGATGAGGGCGAATAGCTGTCATTTTGGGCGACTGGGCATGGACATTGGGCCTCTTGAAAATGCATACCGCCCTCCAAAAGCATGTTATTGTATTATTATTTGTTTGTTGATGTTTGGAAATCATGTACTGAAATGCCACATTGTTGTTTTTAGATGACCTTTGGCATCATATCGACATCAAAGGGGGCAGGCAGACCAAAACTGCCACAGCTGATGCCATGGTGCAGAGGTACCTGGCAGAGGCCAGTATTGCCAGGTGCCAGGATCCTCTGAGATACTGGGACAACCACAAGACAGTATATCCAAACCTCTTCCAGCTGTCATTACAGTTTCTCTGCACTCAGCCTCATTTGTGCCCTGTGAGCGGGTGGTTTCTGTTCACATTATTTATTATTAAAGATTTTAAATTTAAATGAAGATACAAAATGAAATACAATGACTTAGATTATATTATTGTATATACAAGGCCATGAAATCAGTGTCAGTTGAGAGTGTAAACGCAGGTGCCTGTAGGGATTTTAAGGTCCAGCAGATGTCAGTATTCAATGACACAGTATCAATACAGTTTAGCAATGTGTTGAAACGCACTCTCCGCCACCAGAGAGTGCTAAATACTGAAAGGTGATAAAGGACAAATGCAGAGAATACTTCAGAAGAAAGAGGGTGAAATAGACTAGATGTGAAATCAGAGCAGGAAACTGGGAGTGACTGAGAAGAAAATGACAAAGGACTACTGTGGCAGATAGAAAATAGAGGAATGAGAAAGAGGAAATGACTAAAGTGTGAAAAATAGGAACATAAGACAAAACCAACCGAGACAGGACCCTAACTGGACAGGACCACAACAATGTTTGATCCACAGAGCTGTGACACATGTCTGTGAGTAAAGCAGGAAACCCAGTGTTATTGTATTTCCTTCTGAACAACGTTCGAGTCTGTGAAATATGCACAAGACAGTCCTTTATGTGCACATGCATACACTATAACTTAGAAGGTGAAAGTGCCTGGAGCGGCTGCTGGCAACTGCACACACGTTCAGTGTGTGAGAAGTGGACATGGACATGTCCCCTTGCTGGCCATCCATCTGTGTGGAGTTAACTTGGACGTGGGCATGTCCTCCGATTTGTCTGTGAGCAGTTAATGGACTTTACACTTGCTGCAGTCGTGAGAAAACTGGAGCAGGTGAAAGAAAGGTGCAAGCTGCAGTGGCATTGTCATGCGCAATCCATGCATGAGAAGTGGACGGTGGACGTGGAAGTGTCTTCCCGCTGGAGATCTCTTCATGAGGAGTGGACGTGGACATGTCCTCTGAACGTGGAATCCGTAGTTTTGAAGCTTCACTGCCAGCAAAGTCCAGCGGGATGAATAAACTGTCAATCCAGGGTTGTACTGATAAAAGAATTTGTCACCCTGGCGTGTAGAATTGTGGACGCTTGGTGTACAGTCGCGCAGTGTTTTGTAGATTTACAAACAGTTGCAGTGTGTTGTGTTGACTTGCTTAAAAATGGCATACTTTCTACATTCAGTGCGCGGCGCTGAAAAAATTAAACGTTTAATTTCTTGCATCCGTCTCGTGTACCGCTCAGAATACTGCTGCATAGGCAAACAAAAACTCACTGTAGAGCTGCTTAAACTTGGCGTAGAGCTGCGTAACTCAGTGTAGAGCTGCTTAAACTCGGCGTAGAGTTGCATAACTCAGTGTAGATGGTACACCACAATACGCAATTCTGTGTTGGCCCCAGTGTGAAAGGGGCTTTAGAATGTGGGCCGAACCTGCCTCGAGTGAATTGCACACATTCTGTGTACAGGCTTTCAAATGCAGTTCAAATGTAGTTAGAATCAATTCAGTTTCAATTAATCATCTTATAATGCCCCAAATCACAACAAAAGCCATCTCAAGGCACCTCACACAGAACAATTCAATATAAAAATGAATAAAAAATTCAAATACATAATTAAAAACAGAAGTAAAATAATAAAACAGATTTTAAAAAATAAAAACTATAAGAAAGAGAATAAAAATGGGTTTTAAGTCTTGAGTCGGACTCTGACTGCCTCACGGTCGCAGGAAGACCGTTCCTGGGTGCACGATGAGAAAAAGCTCTTTGACCCGCTGACTTCTTCTTCACCCTGGGAACACAGAGAAGTCCGGCATCCTGCTACCGCAAAGCCCGGGCCAGCACGTAAGGTTCCATTCCACCAGATCAGCCAGATAAGATGGCGCCAGTCCATGAACAACTTCATAAGTCAATAGCAAAACCTTAAAATCTGCTCTCAAAGAGACAGGGAGCCAGTGCAAAGATGCCAAAATGGGTGTGATATGTTCAGACCTTCTGCTACGTGTCAAAAGTCTGGCGGCAGTGTTCTGAACCAGCTGAAGACCCCTAATGCGGGACTGCGGTAACCCTGAAAATAAAACATTACAATCATCCAGTCTCTGTCTTCCAAGGTCCATATACATTCACCCCACGTTCCACGTGCTTGGGTCTCTCTGTCTCTGTCTTTCTTGTCGGTCTCTTGATGCTTGGTGGTGGGTGTTTTACTCTGTCTGTCCACACCCTTATTCTGGTGCTTTCCACGCACGTGTTTCTAATCTGTAGCTCGTCACCTGGGTGTATTTAAGCTTCACATGTTCTGCCTGTTCACCGCCAGATCAATGTGCCTTGTGCCTTCATTTCCAGCTCTGTTCATTGTACTTCCTTGTCCTGCTAGCCTCCATGTGTTTATGACCACCTGCCTGTTTTCCCGACCACACCATAGCCTGATGTTAGTTTTTGCTCTTGTTGGACTGCCTTTGCGTGTACTGGACCAAGCTTACTGTTTCAGTAAACCATTTTAACCTACAGAGCTATGTGTCAGAGTCCTGCATTTGTGTCCAGCCAGTCCTGCCCACCGTGCCTGATATCCGTTAGTTATTCAGCCCTGATCCTGAACTGTACTTAAACCTGCACTGTAAATAAAAAAAAAACGGTGGGTGTGTCCTTCATCTGGGTTGTAATTTGTGCTTAACCTGATAGCTAAGGAAAGGTTTTTTTAGACGGTTGTCATGGTGACAAAGGAAAACATGGTGAGAAATTAACATTTGAAGGATATTTGATAACATCTTAAAAACATTTAGAAAAATCATAGCTCATTTGAAATCTTGTTCTTAATAATAACAATAATAATAATAATCAATTTATTTATTTATAGTCTTCAAAGTACTGAATAATATAAATCCCAAAAACAAAACTGCAATACAATGATGTACATATTACAAAATAAACTGGTAAAAAAAAAAATTAACAGCAAAAATAACAAATCAATATCTGAAATTAAAAGGTCATAAACACCCAAACCCTCAACTGCCCTTGTACAACTACACATTGTCATAAACCATAAGCAGGAAAAATTAATACATATCTTGACTCTGGACTTGAAAGTACTCACAGAACTCGATTGCTTAATTTCATCTGGTCTTGTTGCACAATTAAAAGCCAAACAGTCCAATAGACAGCATAATGTACATTTTCACACCAAGGTGGTTTGCGATCAGCAATTCAGGGTGTTGACTTCAAACCCAGCACAGCACACAGTCCCAACCTACTGCAGATTTATGATTATATAATTTATATAGACTGCCTGTAAATGTGCTTAGAAACAGAATAATTTGCACTGTAAAAAAAAGTCTGCGAAATTGAAATTATATTATTTTGTTGATACAGAAATATTATTGTGTTGTAAATATCAATGGTGGTTTATCCAAATAAACCAGAACTTTCAAGGTTTGAAAAGTGTTTTCAGCTGAACTCTGTCATGTCAGTCTTATAAAGAGCATGTGGGTGAGCAACAGAGATTTCTCACTATTTCCTTCCAGGTACGAATCCAACGACTCCTCAAAACTCTCTGGAGTCTCCAGCTCAGCCAAGGTCTTACTGAAGTGATAGTAGGAGACAATGACATCCTTTGGGTTTCGCATCACATAGATGATCTGACAAAAAAAAAAAACAGTATTCTGATGGAACTGAATGTTGGTTAATTCTTTCAAAATCTGTGATGAGGTGCTGGTGTGAAGTTTTCTGTGTTCCCTCTCAGCGTGTTTGCCCCCCAAAACAGCCCCCCCCCCCAAAAAAACCCCCCAAAAAACCCAATGCTATATGAAAACAGGGAGCTCATGTAGCTGCGGCACTGTGATCGCTCCCCGTCTCTTATTATGAAATAATGATGGATTTATGTAGAAATTATTGTTGTACAAAAGCTTCGGATATCTGTCGCTGAGACAGATGATGACTGGAGGCAGTTTGAAGCAGAAACGAGGTGATAATCAGTGAACCGCAGCTCATGACACATGCGTAGTGAAGTCAGAGTGGACTGATTTTTAAGGGGGACCGTTCGGTCGTCAACACCGGCATTAACAGACTGTCATAAAATACTGACCTTTGCCTTCTTCTCCTTCAGTCCTGGAGGCATGAGAGCTGGGACGAGGTGAGAGGAAAACAGACGTGGAGATGGTCTCAGGGAGTAATCTTCTCGACCCTCTGGGAACTCCAACCATGGCATCTGCTCCCAGTTGTTTGGATATTCAGTCAGACCTCCATCTAACACACATGTAGGTGATGATCTGCTGAGTCCATATTGTGCCTGTGTTGTGAAGAACAGTAATGCTCTGAGATGTCACAGCAACAATAACTCAGTGCAAATACCACTGAAGAGCTGCAGCACTCACCTGATTTTGGATACGTGACAACAAATATGTCACTGTCACGAATTTTAAAGCTCTGCAGTGAATCGATGTACTCTGCAGACGTGTATCCAATGATAAAAGTGAAGTTCTTGTACCTGTAGAGATAGTTGTTGATGTTTTCCATGTTATGAATAAAGGAGACAGAAAAGTTTGTCTTTGCATGTGAGGAAACAAAACCAGAGCAGAAGAGGTCAGGCGATGCACGGAATCAGACTTTGGACTTACGAGGTCTGTCAATAAAGTAACGGTCCTTATTTTTTTCAAAAACTATATGGATTTCATTCATGTTTTTACGTCAGACATGCTTGAACCCTCGTGCGCATGCGTGAGTTTTTCCACGCCTGTCGGTGACGTCATTCGCCTGTGAGCACGCCTTGGGAAGGAGTGTCCCGCCCCCTCGTCGATTTTCATTGTCTGGAAATGGCGGAATGAAAAGGACTTTTTTTCCATCAGAATTTTTTCAGAAGCTGTTAGAGACTGGCACCTGGAAACCATTCGAAAAATTTATCTGGCTTACGGTGAAAATTTTAACGGGCTTCACAGAGAATAAGGTCTGTTACTACAGCTTTAAGGACCCCTTTAAGGATGCTTGCGCGCCGCGCTCCGAGCTGCGACGACGCGGCACAAGCCACCGGACCATTTCTAAACGGATGGCTCTGTGGATACGAGACCATCGTGTGCTCTTTCTCTGGTTATCACAAGAGCTGGACATCAGCCATTTTCTGGCAGATTTCACTTTTAACAAGAGATTTGTCATGGAAAGCCGCGCGGAGGCTTCGCGCGTAAAGACCGATTCGCTTTGGAAGCGAGACAAAGGAACACCTCCATTTCGGCGTGTCAGAGGACAAGTTTGGACATGTCCAGCTCTTCACAATTTCACTGATACTTACTGGACTGGTAAGCATTGAAAGCCGAGATAGACGTCCCAACTTGTCCTCTAACACGCCGAAACGGAGGTGTTCCTTTGTCTCGCTTCATCAGCGAATCGTCGTGATACACGAAGCCTCTGCGCGGCTTTCCATGACAAAATCTCTTGTTAAAAGTGAAATCTGCCGGAAAATGGCTGATGTCCAGCTCTTGTGATAACCAGAGAAAGAGCACATGACAGTCTCGTATCCACAGAGCCATCTGTTTAGAAATGGTCCGGTGGCTTGTGCCGCGTCGTCGCAGCTCGGAGCGCGGCGCGCCGAGCGTCCTTAAAGCTGTACTAACAGACCTTATTCTCTGTGAAGCCCGTAAAATTTTCACCGAAAGCCAGATAAATTTTTCGAATGGTTTCCAGGTGCCAGTCTCTAACAGCTTCTGAAAAAATTCTGATGGAAAAAAAGTCCTTTTCATTCCGCCATTTCCAGACAATGAAAATCCGACGAGGGGGCGGGACCACTCCTTCCCAAGGCGTGCTCACAGGTGAATGACATCACCGACAGGCGTGGAAAAACTCACGCATGCGCACGAGGGTTCAAGCATGTCTGACGTAAAAACATATGAATGAAATCCATATAGTTTTTGAAAAAAATAAAAAGGACTGTTACTTTATTGACAGACCTCGTATTTTACTCATTCGGTGTAAAATAACAAGTGAACACACACATACTGCCACCAGCTGCAGATGTTGATGAATGGTTTGAAAAATGCACAAGTAATTTTTTTTTTCTTTCATTTTATGATTCTATGTGTTATGCAATCACATGAGATGAGTGAGATGATGATCCACTCTGTCACTGAGGTAAAATTCCCTCTGTCATTATGTGAATACAGTCCCATTTGTCTGCATGGACAAGCTGCCAAAAGTAGCTATTTGCCCACTGCACCTAGAATTTGTGGGGATCCACTTGATATTTTCCAGTTCCTGTGGTTCTGAACCTCTCTGCTGGATCGTGCACAGAGATTTATGTGACATGGCCAAAATGTCACAACTGATGTTTCCTCCCAATACAGGAAGTACACCTCAACTGAGTCTCCTTAAGTATCTATATTCCAGTGAAACAGACATCCAGTTGATACTTTAGGTCACCGATTAGCATCCACATCACACAACCATGGAGAAAGAATGGAAGCACCAGGACCCCAAAGGCTTGGACTTTCAGCTACTAATATAAGGAACAGTTTTGTTGTTGTTGTGTCCCACAGCTGCCTAAAGTCAAGGTTCATGTAATAAAGCTGTCAGGATTTGGATTTTGTTGCATTGTGTTTTGTTTTCTCTGTTCTGTTTAGTTATGTGTGTCAGATTGTTTTGTTGGATGTGAATTCTCTTGCTGGTCTTTCCAGCTTGGGGTTTTTCTGTCCCTATCTCTCTTGTCTGTCTCTTGGTGCTTGGTGGTTGCATTGCACTCTGTTTGGCTACACTTTTATTCTTGTGCTTCCATACACCTGTTCCTAATCGTAGCTCATCAGTTGCACTATTTCCTCGCCAGATTGTTGCCCCTTGTGCTTTCGTTTCCAGCTCTGGTACCCAGGTTTCCTCATCTGCGTGCTACCTTGTGTTTTTTGACCATCTGCCTGTTTTTTCAACCGCACCTTCACACTTAATGTTTCTGGTTTGTTTGCTGATTATTGACTGCCTTTTCGTGTACCGCACCCAGCAAATGTCTCAAGTAAACTGTCCTTAAAACTTCAGATCTGTGAGTTTGAGTCTTGCATTTGTGTCCCACCATGCCACTCTGGACCACTCTGACCATGCCATGGTCCACCTGATTCCTACCTATAGGCAGAAACTACTGCAAGCCTGTACTGAGGACAACTAAACTGTGAAGCAATGAGGCTTTGGAGGATCTTCAGGCATGTTTAGGAAAACAGACTGTGATGTGTTCAAGACTGCCACCAACAGTCTGGATGAGTACAAGGATGCTGTGAGAACTGCTACATTCCATCACGAGCCACGGTGAGGTATAACAATGACAAACTCTGGTATAGTCCTAAACTCAGACAGTTGAGGACGCAGAAGGAGAAAGCTTTCAAGAGCGGGGACAAGGTCAGGTTTAAAGAGTCAAAGCACAGGTTTGGGAAGGCCGTCAGGGAAGCTAAAGGGCTGTACTCTGAGAAACTCCAACATCACATTCTCAGCCAACGACTCCACTTCTGTCGGGAAAGGTCTCAAACAAATCCTCTTCCACTCCACTGCTGATTTGAAAGACAATGGGACAGTCCTACTACCCTTCCCAAATACAACCACCAGCTCCAACTCACCAGCACCTCTTCCCCTACCATGCCTCTCTCCATTTATGAGAGGGATGTCAACAGACTATTCAAGAAACAGGACCCACACAAGCAGCCAGGCCTGACTTGTCTCCCCATCTATGTTGAAGAACTGTGCAGACCACCTGTCCCCGGTGTTCCCAGATACCTTCAACACCTCACTGGAGACATGCCAGGTGCCGCATGCTTCAAGACCTCCACCATCATCCCCATCCACAAAAACAAAGAACTTCAGGACTTAATGACTACAGGATCCGTTGCCCCTGGCCTCTGAGGGGATGAAGACCTTTGAACGACCTGTCCTCACACACCTCAAGGCCATCTCTGACCCCGCTCCTGGATCCTCTGCAGTTCGCCTACAGAGCCAACAGGTTGTTAGAACGCAACCTGTCAACATGGCCCTCCACGCATCCTCCAGCATCTGGACTCCCCAGGAACCTATGCTAGGATTCTGTTTGTGGACTTCAGCTCTGCTTTTCAATGTAATCTGGGCCTGCTGCAGGACAAGCTCTTGCGGCTGTCACCTGCAGGTGGATCAGTGACTTCCTGTCCAATAGGAGGCAGCATGTGAAGCTGGGAGGGCACGTCTTCAACACACAGTCCATCAGTACCTACTTTCCCCTCTCCTCTTCTCTCTGTACACCAACAGCTGCACCTCCAGGCACCAGTCTGTAAAGCTCCTGAAGTTTGTGGATAATACAACCTTAATCGGATTCATCTCTGATGGGTACGAGTTGGCCTACAGATGGGAGGTCGACCTGGTGTCCTGATGCAGACAAAATAACCTGGAGCTCAATGCCCTCAAGACAGTGGAGATGGTTGTTGACTTCAGAAAGAACCCAGTCCCGGCCAACCCCATCACCCTGTGTGACTGCCCAGTTGCCATTGTGGAATCCTTCCATTACATGTGGATCACCATCACCCAGGACCTCAAGTGGGAGCTGAACATCAGCTCTCTTACCAAGAGAGCACAACAGAGGATATACTTTCTGCGGCAGCTGAGGAAGTTCAACCTGCCAAAAACAAGATGGTGAACAACTACACCACCATCACTGAGTCCATCGTCTCCTCCTCCATCACCAACTGGTGCACTGCTGCCACTGCTAAGGACAGGAGCAGACTGCAGCGTATCATCCACACAGCAGATAAGGTGATCGACTGCAATCTGCCATCCTACAGGACCTGTACACCTCTAGGTCCCTGAGTCAAGCAAAGAAAATAGTGGTTGATCCCTGTCACCCAGGACCAAAATTTTTGTCACCCTCCCCTCTGGCAGACAGCTGACTCCATCAGGACTAAAACCTCAAGACACAAAAACGTTTTCTTTCAATCTGCAGCAAGACTAATAAATAATGCCAGAGACCCCCATTACCCTGCACTGAAAGGTACTGTACATCTGCGCACCAATCATATGCTTTTGCACAGTCCCATCCCACTGCATTATATTTACAGTGGGGAAAATAAGTATTTGACCCCTTGTCAGTTTTGCAGGTTTTCCCACCTACAAAGAATGGAGAGGTCTGTAATTTTTATCATAGGTACACTTCAACTGTGAGAGACGCAATCTAAAAAAAATCCAGTAAATCACATTGTATGATTTTTAAATAACTAATTTGCATTCATTGCATAAAATAAGTATTTGACCCCCTAGAAAAACAGAGTTTAACAATTGGTACAAAAACATTTGTCTGCCATTACAGAGGTCAGATGATTCCTGTAGTTCTTGACCAAGTTTTCACACACTGCAACAGGGATTTTGGTCCACTCCTCCATACAGATCTTCTCCAAATCTTTCAGGTTTGGAGTTTCAGCTCCCTCCAAAGATTTTCTATTGAGATCAGGTCTGGAGACTGGCCAGGCCACTCCAGGACCTTGAAATGCCTTCTTACGGAGCCCCTCCTTAGTTGTCCTGGCTGTGTGTTTGGGGTCATTGTCATGCTGGAAGACCCAGCCATGACCCATCTTCAATGCTCTTACTGAGAGAAGGAGATAGTTTGCCCAAAATCTCACAAATACATGACCCCATCCATCCTTCCTTCATATGGTGTAGTCGTCCTGTCCCCTTTGCAGAAGAGCACCCCCAGAGTAATGATGTTTCCACCCCCATGCTTCACGGTTGGGATGGTTTTTCTTGGGGTTGTTCTTATCCTCTAAACATGGTAAGTGGAGTTGATTCCAAAAGCTCTATTTTGGTCTCATCTGACCATATGGCCTTCTCCCATGGCCTCATCTGGATCATCCAGATGGTCACTGGTGAACTTCAAACGGGCCTGGACATGTGCTGGCTTGAACAGGGGACCTTGCTTGCCCTGCACGATTTTAAACCATGACGCATCATGTGTTACTAATGTAATCTTTGTGACTGGGGTCCCAGCTCTCTTCAGGTCATTGACCAGGTCCTCCTGTGTAGTTTCTGAGCTTTCTCAGAATCATCCTTACCCCACAAAGTGAGATCTTGCATGGAATCCCAGACCGAGAGAGACTGACAGTCATCTTGTGTTTCTTCCACTTTCTAATAAATAATCATAACAGTTGTCTTCTACCAAGCTGCTTGCCTGTTGTCCTGTAGTCCATCCCAGCCTTGTGCAGGTCTACAGTTTTGTCCTGTGGGTCCTTAGACAGCTCTTTGATCTTGGCTATGGTGGACAGGTTGGGAGTGTGATTGATTGTGTGTGTGAACAGGTGTCTTTTATACGGTAACCAAGTTCAAACAGGTGCAATTAATAACAGGTAAAGAGTGCAGAATAAGAGGGCTTCTAAAGAAAAATGAACAGGTCGGTGTGAGCCAGAATTCTTGCTGGTTGGTAGGTGTTCAATACTTATTTGCAGCAGTAACATACAAATAAATTATTTAAAAAATCATACATTGTGATTTACTGGATTTTTTTTAGATTACTGTCTCTCACAGTTGAAGTGTACCTACGATAAAATTACAGACCTCTACTTCTTTGTAGGTGGGAAAATCTGCAAAACTGACAGGGGGTCAAATACTTATTTTTCCCACTGTATGTAACACTGAACATAGTCTTGCCTTTTTGATGATTTGACTCTTTTACTTCTTACAGAACTATTTTTTTTCCTTTTGTTTTTCTTATTGTTGTGTGTGCACCAACAACACAAGATCATATTCCTTGTATGTGAGAACTTACTTGGCAATAAATTTGATTCTCATTCTGATCTGATTCTGATTCATATAATTCAATAACCTTTCTGTGGTTCATGCCTGCGCTTGGTGGCGGTGTGTGCAAGCATTCACTTAGTGAGTGACAATGATTTTAAAGTGGCTGGTAAACATGACATACAGGCCAAAGTCCAGTTTCTGGACCTAATAGCTGCAAAGCTGCATAAACACTTTCTTTTGCATGACTGAGAACAAAATGGAACCAATCGATAATTATCTCTGCAGATACAAGAACCACATCTTTTTGAAGTCTGGGGTAACTGCAGAGTACATTGATTCACTCCAGACCTTTAAAATTCTGGACAGTGACATATTTGTCGTTACTTATCCAAAATCAGGTGAGTGTGACGACTCTTCGGGATTGTTTGAGCAATCGGGTTATTGTTTATGATGTCACAGAGCTTTAATTTTGTCCCCACAAACAGGTACTATATGGAGTCAACAGATCATCATCTCCATCTGTGACTTAGCAGGAGGTCTGAATGAATACTCAAACAACTGGGAGCAGATGCCGTGGCTGGAGTACACGGAGGGTCATGAAGACTACTCTCTACGGCCGTCACCAAGACTCTTCACTTCTCACCTCATCCCAGCCCTCATGCCTCCAGGACTGAAGGACAAGAAGGCAAAGGTTAGTGTTCTATGAATGCCCTTTTTTTTGTCAGTGACTAATGGTGCTGTGCATCAGTTCACACCAAAACCCAGTGGAACCATTGTGTTTATAGACTTTATAATTTAGAAAACCAAAATGGTCAGAACGATTCCTGGGGGTGTGTGGGAGGGGGAATCTGATTTCCAAACACTTTAGCCCATGGTTACTCAATCAGGGTGCTCAGTCTGCTACATTCTAAACAAGGTTAAAGTACTTTAAGCAGATAAATGATTAACAAATCCTGAAGAAGTGAACTCAACAGTTATGTCAAGAGTAGTAGAAATACAGTGTTTAAAATCAAACCAATGCAAGAAAAAAAAAAATAAAGAGATCAAAAAAAAGAAAAAGAAATACATTTCAGTATGCTGTACTCCTGGAAGGAGCTTTGGTTTAGAGGAAAAGTTAACTGACCTCAGCTTCATAGACAATGATGTGATCTTGGTGGACTCAATGGATTCTCTGATTGCAGCACTTGAGAAGCTGAGTGAGGAATCAGAGTATCTGGGTTTGTGATTGTCCATGATGAAGTCTAAGATTCAGGCATCACTTACCTCAGCAGGTCCCTTCATGTCTGTGGAACATTGGCCTTTGAGATTAAGAGTTGCTTAGGAAGAGCGTATGGAGTTCATGAGGTCTCTGGACAGAGGTGTGTGGTAATGCCAATATCTTTGAAGGAGAATGAAGGTCCATGTCTTTCGGCCCCAGGTGCTTCCTGTCTTACTGTATTGTTGCAAGACTTTGAAGCTAACCAGTGACTAAAGGTGACAACTGGATGATAATAGGTCTCTTTGTAGGATCTTTGGGTACCGCCGGAATTACTTTATCAAATGAGTAGTTAATAAAATGAGGAGGATCGCTTGCATTACGAGGGAATATCAGATTGAAATTTGGTTCTGGTGCTGTTAGATCTCAGTACTGTGTTTGATACTGTGGGTCATCATATTCTACTTGACAGGCTGGAAAATCATTTGGGATTACTGGGAGTGCCCTTGCATGGTTGACATCATACTTAACCAGTCGTTCTCACTGTGTTTTGTACAGTAACACTACCTCTAACCTTAGTGACATGAAATTTGGGGTTCCACAGGGGTCCGTCTTAGGCCCCCTGCTTTTCTCCCTTTATATAACACCCCTTGGACACATATAGCGGCATTTTGGGATTACCTTTCACTGCTATGATGATGATACTCAGTTATACATGCCGATAACTGCTGGTAATCTTATTCACATAAATCCATAGAAGATTACCTTGCATCAGTGAGAAGTTAGATGTCTAGAAACTTCCTACTTTTAAACTCTGATAAGACTGAAATGATGGTTCTTGGTCCAGTGAGACATCGGCATCAATTTGACCAGTTAACACTTAGCCGAGGCTCGTGTGTCATATATCACACTGACAAAGTGAGGAACCTTGGGGTAATTTTTGATCCTACATTGTCCTTTGACCTCCACATTAGAAATATTTATGAGGACTGCTTTCTTTCACCTGTGAAATATAGCGAAGATTCATCCCATCCTGTCTATGGCTGATGCTGAGACCCTGATCCATGTGTTTATCTCTTCTAGATTGGACTACTGCAATGTTCTATATTCTGGTTTACCGCAGTCCAGCATTAGGGCTCTCCAGTTGGGTCAAATTGCTGCAGCCAGACTTTGACACAAAGCAGAAAGTTAGACCACATTACACCCATTTTGGCATCTCTTCACTGGCTTCCTGTCCCAGTGAGATCAGATTTTAAGGTTCTGCTACTAGTCTATAAAATTGTTCATGGACTGGCACCTCCTACATAGCTGACCTAATTAAACCTTATGTACCGGCCCGGGCTTTGCATTCTCAGGGTGCAGGACTACTTTGTGCCCCTAGGGTGAATAAGAAGTCTGCGGGTCATAGAGTTTTCTCTTATCATGCCCCTGTTCTGTGGAATGATCTCCCTGCATCAATAAACAGTCAGATTCTGTGGAGATTTTCAAGTCCAGACTTAAGACGCACTTATTTTCCCTTTCCTATGGCTAGCATACTGGCATAGTATAGTTCTGCGCTTTTTACTCTTTTAGTTAATTTTATTAGGAAACAGAGCGTGCCGCCGCCTCAACTTTACCTAAATTCTGGGTCTTTTTGTGAAGCTCGGGGCTAGTGGCCGGTGATAACCTTAGTATTTCCTGTTTTTCTTGTGTGTTTAATGCTGACAAATTATACTGTATTTTTTGTCTTTCTGATGGCTGATTCTGTTTTTTTCTCTCTCTTTAAGGTGCAGCTCCATCCAGAGATGGGTTTGGCATTTGTGCTGGAGACCCTCCTGTCCTGTGCACCAACAGCATGTCCTGTATATTCATTTTGTGTATTTTCTGTAATTTATGTCTGGAGCATTGCCCAAGCAGAGGATCACCCCTTTGAGTCTGGTCTGCTTGAGGTTTCTTCCTACAGGGAGTTTTTTCTTATCACTGTTGCTCTGGGGGTTAGTAAGGTTAGACCTTACTTGTGTGAAGCACCTTGGGGCAACTCTGTTGTGATTTGGTGCTATATAAATGAAAATAAATTGAAAAAATTGAATTGACTGAACATGTGACACCATGTGATACATTTCTCTGTCCAAAATCCAGCATGCAGGTGCCTCAATGTTGAGCAACTTTCTGGCAGCACTCTACTTTCAGTGCAGACTTCAGTACCAGCTGCTACTACTTTTGGGTCCCTGGAGTCTTTATACTGCCTTCATATCACCACAGATTCTTCTGAGAGGCCACTGAAGGGAAACTTCAGGTTGATGGGTCCATACAGAGCAGTACTACTCAAGCTCCTTGGCAAACCAAGACACATTTGCAGATAGCTGCTGGTTGTCTTTTCCAGAGCTTGCACAGTTAACACAGGAACATCATAAATTAGCAGAGACCACAAAACCATGGGCAGAATGGTGTGCTGGTAAATTCAGGCATTGAAGCTACTGGCCAACCCAGAAATGTCCACCTTGGCAAGTCATGCTTCAAGGTCACTGCTGGGATTTTGGATGGCAGCTGTGTCCTTCAGACTGCAATCTAAGACACCCTGAGGGCCTTCTGCAGAGGCACACTAGACAGCATCCTGACTAGATGCTTCGGTGCATGGCATGGGACACTGTAACAGCTCAACTCATCAGTAGATGTGAGCTTTGTTCAATCAAGGACCTGTACAACGAATGGTGCGTAAGGAAAGTCAGGGAATAGTAGCCTGCACAATGAACCCTGTGATAGGCACACACACACACACACACACACACCCCCCCCCACCACCACCACCACCACACACACAAATAGACACACCTTTAACTGGAATAAGTGGTTTCAGGAAAGGAATGAGTTATTGAATAACTTTATTCTTGTTGTTGTTATGGTGTACTCTGAACTGGACACTGGGTCACAGGAGGTACTGTAAGGGGAGGGGTTTCCACTCGATGGGTTATCAAAGGGAATAAATATAATTGTTTCTGTTTATTGGTAAATAAAGTTGAAATATTTTGGTCATAGCCCATCAGCGCAGCTTTGAACAGGCACGAGACAAGTAATGTACGAGTAGCTCAGATTTTAATGAATATACAGCATGCTGTCTTATTTGCTTTTACCAGGTTATGGGGTTTTAACCCTTAAAACAGGGACAAATCATTCTTGGAAATTTATATTGGCACTAAGAGTGCATGTGGGTGAATGTCAACACATGCACACCTGTTTCTATAAGTATTTTGGATTTTTCATTACTATTAATAAAAGAAATACATAAATTAAACCTAAAAGTCTCAACTGTGAGGTCATCATCATTTACTTCGATCATCAATCGCTGTGGCAAGCCCTCTGTGGCGAGGATGATTGTCTCTTGGTTGATTCCTCGATGGGGATGGTGGAATTCTACATCCAGGGTTGATCAAGAGACATTGTACAATGGGTTTGCTTCAGGGCCCCTTCACACCATCGTGCAAATTTGGTCAAATTGCACATAAAGTGCAAACGAAGCAGGAATCGTGTGTAAAACATGTAAAATCGTAGCTGCCTCCAACATCTCGTACACCTGTTGCTATAAATATTTGCGCACATCAGCAGCTGAAAGACAGAGTGTGGGCTATGCGAACCCATAGAACCCTCTCATGTCGGCCAAATTCCAGCTGACACACACGAACATCTAACACCGCTTGTTTGGCACTTAGAAATGTGTGGCCATTTGCACTGTGAACACGACAACAGTCAGTAGACGATCACTGTCGAGCTGCATGTGAAATTGTCCAAGTGCTCCATGAGTGTGGCTTTGCAAACAGACACAGTGACACGTTGTGTGTCCGCTGAACTGACAGGAGGTGTGTCCACCGACAGAAGCAGCTGTGGAGATCTGTGGATCTGGATGTCACGTGCTGGACACACGTACTGTTTGGACGGACATGAACTAACAACTGGTCACTGTGACGGACATGTGTCTGCTTGATGTCCTCACATGGACATAAATAAAAACATATATCACTGTGGTGACAGCTGCCGTGAGTGTGCCCACAGCAAGCACATTGACAGGGGTACTGCAGGTGAAACGGACCATCAGATCATACATGCAGTGGACTGGAACATCACCCACGTTGAGTTCTGTTCCACATGATGCAGTGTCTGTCCTGCGATGTGCGAGTCCACAAGACACATGTCAGGCAGGACATTTGCAGCCCTGGCTGGACACGCCGCCAACAGATGTGGACATGATAAGCGTGCATTGATCCATTCATGTCATTTTATGACTGTATGTGAGTGACCATGGGTCATCTACAGAGGAACAGATGGCTCATATTTGTATTGTCCACTTGATAAGAGGGATCAATAAAAAGCGGTGTTTTTATATGGTGTGTGGTTTTATTTTTTTAAATACATCCATGTCCTTCTTGATATCAGGCAGTTTCCCACACCTTTTACAGGATAGTGATGGTAGCTCAGTGGTAAAGTTTCTGGCTGGTATTTAGAGCTTTTGGAAAGTGCAAGTTCGATTCCCGTGGTGGCATATAATTTTTATTTTTATTTTCACAGCAGCTGCTGTGGAAAGCTGCTGTGTTACCGCCTGCACAAAACCGTTGCAGCATATATTTTTTATTTATTTATTTTTTCTTCGCAGCACAACACAGACGAGGGGTTGGACTTTGACATCATCAATATACAGCTAACTTCAAAACCTTGTCATTGTCTGAATTGTTATGGATCAGAAACAGTTTTCTCTCTCTTTCTCTCTGTGTGTGTGTGTTATTTTCCTTGTGTACAGATTGTGTATGTGATGAGAAACCCAAAGGACATCGTCACATCTTTCTACCACTTCTGTCAGATAGCGGTTGACCTGAGACCCCAACAAGCTTAGACACCTTTTTGAAGCAGTATTTAGATGGAAACGGTGAGGTGACCATGTAAACTGCAGTGATAAGAATTTTAAAACAGCAAATAATCAAACACTTATGGGGGGGGGCAGAAAAGTGCCAGCAACAGTGATTCATGATTGTGTTTGTTGTGTGGTGACAGTTACTGTATATTATTGTATAATGTGTAGAGTAATTATATTTGGAGGCTTCTGACTCTGTAAAATACAGTATAGGAATGAACACTAAAGAATCCACAAACTTTGATGCATCAGATCGATACAGAACCACCTTTATTTTGCTCACTTAAAATTCCAAATTAATGCCTGACAGAGCTGTTCACGTCTGCAAGGTTATAGGAAGGTACTGGTTTGAATCCTACTTTGTTTGAGTGTCAGTGACCCACCATGAAGCACAGCATGCTCACAGAACTAAGACAACGTGATACTATTTGCAGGCTGAAAAATCATCTTCCCGATGTTGTTAAAATTTATGCAACTGAACTGTTTTTGACATGTTATAGTTATAACAGGATCCTGGTTTGATCACATCAGACAGTGGCACGCAACTAAAGACGAGTACAACATCCTCTTCTTGACCTATGAGGAGATGGTTTTGGTAAGAGAGTTTTTTCATGTTTCTGTTTTATATTATTGTTATTTTCATTATTATTAACAATAATGATAATATTAACTGAGCCACATGGGTTGTGCAGCCAGTACACTCTGAGTGTCTGTCCGAAGCAAATGGTAAATTTAAATGGTAAATGGACTGCATTTATATAGCGCTTTTCCATCTGCATTAGACACTCAAAGCGCTTTACAATAATGCCTCACATTCACCCCGATGTCAAGCCCGAATAAATGACGAGGGTTGCAACAAGAAAGGCATCTTGTGTGGAAAAGACAATGCAAACTTGAATATTTCAAACTTGAGCTTCACCTCATTAGCTCTGTTTGTTTGTTTTTTTTTTTATCTTATTTTTCTTTGTGTAGCTACTTTTGCTTTTTGGGGAGCAGGCTTTGAACTCTGAGAACAGAAGCCTTTTGATTTATATGTCTTCCAATGTGTAATTTTTTTAAAATTAAGTTTAATGAAAATGCATCTGCATTCTAATCACATGCACCCCCACCCCCACCCCCATTATGCTGATGATGGGTGGGGGTGGTGGCCTATTGCTTAAGGTGTTGAGCTTGACACCAGATGATCCTCAGTTCAAATCCCAGCCTGACTGGAAAATCACTGAGGTCCCTTGGGCAAGGCCTTTAATCCTCTATTGCTCCTGGTGTGTAGTGGGCACCTTGTGTGGCAGCAGCCTGACATCGGGCTGAATGTGAGGCATTATTTGTAAAGCGCTTTGAGCATCTGATGCAGATGGAAAAGTGCAATATAAATGCACTCTATTTACCATTTATTTATTTATTTCACAACCATGCAGAGTACAAATTGAATTTCCATCTGTTTGGGCAATGCATGGGTTAACACCAACCGCCATGGGTGCTCATCAGTGAAAATTGGGAAGATTAGCTAGATAGATAGATTAAAACTTCTCTT
The DNA here is from genome assembly GCF_902500255.1 of Thalassophryne amazonica. Taxonomy (NCBI): domain Eukaryota; kingdom Metazoa; phylum Chordata; class Actinopteri; order Batrachoidiformes; family Batrachoididae; genus Thalassophryne; species Thalassophryne amazonica. The sequence goes on along the minus strand of NC_047118.1, from coordinate 25,855,815 downwards.
TGTAAAAGTGTAACGTTATAAGCTATTTTAAGCCTCTGGAGTCACCTGACATAATTTGGTCACGTAAATCACATGGCGGAATTAAGCGTTGTCCCATTAAATTCACCAGACTCACGTCTCCATTTGTGTGTTTTAAATGTGCACACTTCAAGCTCTACCAGTATTTAAATTCTGTTAATAGCCCTACTATAACATGAATTATAATGAATAATTTCTGAGATGTTTTTAGGGAATTTTATGGTCATATTTGTTGTGCATATTTGCAGAAAGCCACAGTAAACAGTCTGTGACAAACCTGCCTTCCGTTTTATCATTGGTGGAAACCCATGACATAAACCAATCAGGATCATCAACCCACGTGGTGGGGTCTCTCAGGACTTTCTGGACAAAATGCCACCACAGGCAGACAAACTAACACTGCCTCCTACTGGACAGAAGCAGGAATGACACAATGAGCTCATTCCAATGCCCAAAATTGCATATTTAATCAGAGAGACAGACACTCAATTATTATTTAATATTACCTTGTTACATTAATATTATTTTTTTAATCAATTTATCTTTGTTAAGGAACTATATGACCCATACAGAAACACTATCACGATATATATTCAATTTATACTGCAATATGAATTTGAACTCATATCGCACAGCCCTATGTGACAGCGGTGAGATGCTCAGTAGGAATGAGGGACTCATTCAAGGTGGAGGTGGGATTACATCAAGGATCAACTCTGAGTCCTTTGTTGTTTGCAGTGGTGATAGATAGGTTGACAGATGAGATCAGACAGGAGTCTTCATGGACTATGATCAGTGGTGGGTGCCAGGAACTGTGAGGACTTGGCACGACAGGCAGGTGGACACAAATGCAGACTCATGGCTCAGGACGGATTTAGAAAAAGGTTTAATTCAAAAAACAGGCTCTGGTCTATACACAGGGTCACAAGCAGGCAGGCGGAGGTACAGACAGTTGTGAGGCGGCGGAGTGGTCAGTAACGAGCAGAGTTCCAGCACGGGCAAACAGGTGTATCAGAGGAGGCAAAAAAACGGAGCAGGGTTCAGGCACAGAGAAGCAGGTTAACTGGCTCAGGCAAAAGGCAAGGTCAAACAGGCGAAGGTCACACACGGCAAGAAAAACAGGCTATGGCAGAAAACACGAGAGGCTTGGAACGAGGCAATATGCACAATGAACTAGCAGTGAGTGGTGGAAGACAAGGGGTTTAAAAGCAGAGGATAATCATGGCGTGATGAGATGCAGGTGCAGGAAAGAAGGCGTGGATGAGTGAGACAAGAGTGGAGTGACAGGTGGGCGTGTCAGACAAAAGCAGCAAGGAGAGGAATGCCACAGAACAAATGTTAAACAATTCCTAAAGTCCCAAACTGAGAAACAGAATCAACAAATGGAAAGGCAGAAACAGAACAATTAAAGGCTGGATCAAAACTAGAGAAGAACTCAACATGTGGCAGGAGTGTACAGAAAAACCTGAGGGACTAATGTGCTGAAAACAGAGTTACTGAATAACCAAAAAGACAAAGACTAAACTAGAACAGAACTCAATAGGTGGCTGATGTGTGACATAATCCTCAAAACCTAATGTGATAACACAGTATGACTAAATAAAAAGCTGAGACTAAACTAGAACAGAACTTAACATGGCTGAAGTGTAACAGATCATAAAACCAAGACCAAAGTGGAAAAACAGAAAATAAACATTCAGGGTCAGACAGAAGGACAAAGAGGGAAACAGACGGGACTGGGGGACAAAACCAGATTCAGGGCAGGTCCAGGGCTAGAGCATGACAGTGGGCACAGTTCCGCTAATCTGCTAATTATCAAAGCTAATGTTTTCATTATTGGATTAGTTTTTCAAATAACTTTGAAAACCATCATCGGATCAGTTATCTTCCGATAAATTTTGGTCCGATAATTTTTAGACTGCTAACATATTATTGTAAGGGTGGTGAATAAAGCTTTAACAGTTAATATACATTTTTAAAGTCTGATATTAAAGATTTTAGATCCTACCTGTTAAATGTTTTGTAGTAGATGTACAGTCGTATCCAGAGAAAAGCTGGTTTCAGGAGAAATCACACTGTCCTCTATAATCAGAAGAGAGCTGGTCACAGAAGATAACCAAAATGAGCCCCCCCAAATAAATAATAATAATTTCTCTTGACACCATACTAACTAAGCGGCACTATCACCAACGTCATCCAGAGGCATACAGTTTTAACTAATGGTTAAAATTTTAACCAAACTAATTTTGGGCAAGTTATTTAAATTGTCACGTCTGAAGTTTTATAAAGTGAAATTATCAGCTATATGTTTTACTTTTAAAAGTATTGCACTAATTTTAAAGGTTTTAGTGTGGACATGGTGTGTCTGCACTCCCCAGTGCATTATGGGTACTGTAAAAGTTCATGACAGGAGAAGTGCATTTGAGACGCTTTGTATATTGTGCCTAAAACTCTCGTGAATATATTCTCTCGGTTTATAGATGTTATTGTGTTTGTTTTATGTAAAAATGCCAGAAGAAGCTCAGGTTCTCCATTATTTTCAGTTGGAATCACTGTGAGCTAAACCTTTATTACACTTATAAAACACAACTATAGCATATATATTTTGAAAGTACAGGTTGTCCTGAAAAAAGAGACATAAAACTTGATTGTGGGATGCAGGGAGAGCTATTAACAGCAATAATAAAACATTTATGCCAGGCGAGTGAACTGTCAAAAAAATGCCCTCAGACCACAGAGGGTTAAATTTCACATAGATTAAAGGTAGCAGACACAGATTATTTATTGGAATATTTCTTTTGGCAAGTTTTCACATTCTCTACTGCCATCTACTGGCCAATAGTGTTCATGGCAGTATTCACCCTCAATATTGAGATATCTCATAATCCTTTGTGTGCCAGAGAGTTGCTGCAGTTGATGAAAATAAATAAAAATGTACTATTTTGGTTGTATAATCTTCATTTACAATTGTCATGTTTTCTCTCTAAAATGCAGCAACTCTCTGGCAGGCAAAGGATTATGGGTTAGGGTTTGAGCTTCTATGTGCCAGTAGATAGCAGTGTTCTATGCATTTTGAATCTCCACCTCGTTGCCGAGATATCATACTTCATTGGAGGTAATATCCTCAGCCATTTGTGTTTCTAATAAGCTGTATATTGTGAGTGTTTGCAGGAGTACTGGTCCCTCTTCTTGTGGAGGCTGAGTGAGTGCAGGACGGTACTCTTTTCCTCTGAGGGATCACTGTAAATACCTCAGCATTTTGAGTGAGAGGTGGAGGTGGCATTCCCACCGTTGTGTACTGGGTGTACACACCCACACTTGACTGTCTTTGTTCTTCGCCAGCAGTACCAGATCCAACAGTCGGGGACGGTGATCACCTGGGAATTCGGGACTTGGCGGCTCCAGTATTCACCAGGTTCTGGGGCGGCGGAAATCGTGTGGTTCCGGCTCTTCTTAGGACAGACGTCTTCTATCCTCAAGCCTGCCCACATGTCACCTTTGTGTATTGACTGTTATGATATTCTGAGATTGTCTGTATGTTCGTTGTGCACATACACAACATTAAATTGTTATATTTTGGCTCATCTATTGACCGTTCATTTGCGCCCCCTGTTGTGGGTCCGTGTCACTACACTTTCCCAACAGGACATCTCGGCCAGCGTCATGGACTCCGAGGGGCGTCACCCGGCTGTTGAACGACCAATGGGAGAGCAGGGAGCGCAGGCGTCTGCAGGAGACGTGATTGGTGAGCTGCAGCACATTCTCACCGCCTTTACGGCTCGGTTGGATCAAATGACTGAGCAAAACATCCTCCTGAACCGCAGGGTGGAGGCTCTCTCCGCACAGATGGCGGCGAGCGCTCAGGGCGCTGCTGCAGCTCGTCCTCCTGCCGACCCTGTGCAGGATATAAACGTTCCAGTGGTGTTCAACAACCCCTCCCACCATCCCCTGAAGCATACATAAGCCCTCCTGAGCCGTACGGAGGTTGTGTGGAGACGTGCACGGATTTTCTTATGCAGTGTTCGTTCGTCTTCGCACAACGTCCCGTCATGTACGCGTCAGATGCTAGTAAAATAGCTTATGTGATTGCTCTGCTTCGGGGTAAAGCACGCGCCTGGGCTACGGCGCTCTGGGAACAGAACTCACGGTTGTTATCAGCATACACTGGGTTTGGGGGAGTTCAGAACAGTGTTGATCACCCTAACAGAGGAGAGACAGCTTCAACCGTGCTGCTGTCAATGAGACAGGGACGCGAGAGCGCAGCCGCTTATGCAGTCAACTTCGCATCGCGGCTGCGAGGTCCGGCTGGAATAATGTTGCGCTCCGCGCCGCCTTCATAAACGGACTGTCGTTGGTTCTGAAGGAGCAGCTGGTAGCTAAGGAGGAACTGCGGGATTTAGATGGGCTTATCGATCTCGTTATACGGTTAGACAATCGGTTGGAGGAACGCCGTCGGGAGCAAGGCGAAGGACGTGACCGGATACGCGCCGCCCCTCTCCCTTCCGGGTTCGAAAAGGGGCCGCCCTCCCCACGCTCCACAGCCGCAGCGCTTTGTGGGCAACAGCTCCCCTGCTGACGTTGTTAGGGAAACGCACAGGGCCAAATGGGGAGGCTGATCCGTGGAGTGTTTTCTCTGCAGCTCAACTGAGCACACACAGAGAAACTGCCCCAAACGGCCAAAACGACAACACTCACCCTTAGAGACTGGGCTAAGGGGGGGTCAAAACATTCAAGTGAGACACACACAAATTGCCACACGACTCCCAGTCACAATCCTGAGCGGGGATTTAACCCTTCAAGCCCGAGCATGGTGGACACGGGGTCAGAAGGGAATCTGCTAGACAGCAGATGGGCAAGGGAGGTAGGGCTCCCTCTGGTGGCACTTCCTTCGCCGTTGCAGGTGCGGGCACTAGATGGCACCCTCCTCCCTTTACTCACACACAAGACACAACCAGTAACTCTGGTGGTGTCTGGAAACCACCGGGAGGAGATTGAGTTTTTTGTAACTCCTTCTACCTCCCGCGTGATTTTGGGCATCCCATGGATGTTGAAGCACAATCCCCGGATTGATTGGCCGTCTGGGTGGTGGTTCAGTGGAGCGAAACCTGCCATCGGGGGTGTTTAGGATCCTCGGTTCCTCCCGGTTCACAGGCTAAGGAGGAGGTCAAAGTCCCTCCCAATCTGACGGCAGTGCCGGTTGAGTACCACGATCTTGCTGACGTCTTCAGTAAGGATCTGGCACTCACCCTTCCCCCGCACCGTCCGTACGATTGTGCCATTGATTTGGTTCCAGGCGCTGAGTTCCCGTCCAGCAGGCTGTACACCCTCTCACGACCTGAGCGCGAATCAATGGAGACCTACATCCGGGACTCATTAGCTGTCGGGCTGATCCGGAACTCCACCTCCCCGATGGGGGCAGGTTTCTTTTTTGTGGGCAAGAAAGATGGCGGACTTCGTCCATGTATTGATTACGGGGGCTGAATGAGATTACGGTTCGCAACCGATACCCGTTGCCATTGTTAGATTCCGTGTTCACCCCCCTGCATGGAGCCAAAATCTTTACTAAGCTGGATCTTAGAAATGCGTATCACCGTTTGGATCCGGAAGGGAGACGAATGGAAGACGGCATTTAACACCCCATTAGGTCACTTTGAGTACCTGGTCATGCCGTTCGGCCTCACCAACACCCCCGCGACGTTCCAAGCCTTGGTTAACGATGTCTTGCGGGACTTCCTGCACCGATTCGTCTTCGTATATCTGGACGATATTCTCATCTTTTCTCCGGATCCTGAGACCCATGTCCAGCATGTACGTAAGGTCCTGCAGCGGTTGTTAGAGAACCGACTGTTTGTGAAGGGCGAGAAGTGCGAGTTTCACCGCACGTCTTTGTCCTTCCTGGGGTTTACCATCTCCTCTAACTCCGTCGCCCCTGATCCGGCCAAGGTTGCGGCGGTGAGAGATTGGCCCCAACCAACAAGCCGTAGGAAGCTGCAACAGTTCCTCGGCTTCGCTAATTTCTATAGGAGGTTCATTAAGGGCTACAGTCAGGTAGTTAGCCCCCTGACAGCCCTGACCTCTCCAAAAGTCCCCTTCACCTGGTCGGATCGGTGCGAAGCCGCGTTCAAGGAGTTGAAACGACGGTTCTCTACTGCGCCAGTTTTGGTGCAGCCCGACCCTAGCCGCCAGTTCATGGTTGAAGTGGACGCCTCTGACTCAGGGATAGGAGCCGTGCTGTCCCAGAGCGGAGAGACCGATAAGGTACTTCACCCGTGTGCCTACTTTTCACGCAGGTTGACCCCGGCTGAACGGAACTATGACGTCGGCAATCGAGAACTCCTTGCGGTGAAAGAGGCTCTTGAGGAGTGGAGACACCTGTTGGAGGGAGCGTCTGTGCCATTCACAGTTTTCACTGACCATCGGAACCTGGAGTATATCAGGACCGCCAAGCGGCTGAACCCCAGGCAAGCCCGCTGGTCACTGTTCTTCGGGCGTTTTGACTTCCGGATCACCTATCGCCCCGGGACCAAGAACCAGAGGTCGGATGCCTTGTCCCGGGTACACGAAGGGAGGTCAAAACTGCACTGTCGGATCCACCGGAGCCCATCCTGCCTGAGTCCACTATCATGGCCACCCTCACCTGGGACGTGGAGAAGACCGTCCGGGAGGCCCTGGCACGGAGCCCGGACCCAGGAACAGGTCCGAAGAACCGTCTGTACATCCCACCAGAGGCCAGAGCTGCAGTCTTGGACTTCTGTCACGGTTCCAAGCTCTCCTGTCATCCAGGGGTGCGAAGGACCGTGGCAGTTGTCCGGCAGCGCTTCTGGTGGGCGTCTATGGAGGCAGACGTCCGGGAATATATCCAGGCCTGCACCACCTGTGCCAGGGGCAAGGCAGTACACACAAAGGCCCAAGGACTCCTCCAGCCGCTGACGGTGCCTCATCGCCCCTGGTCCCACATCGGCCTCCGCCGTCCCAGGGCAACACCACCATCTTCACGATAGTGGACGTTTCTCCAAGGCGGCCCACTTCGTGGCCCTCCCGAAGCTCCCAACAGCCCAGGAGACAGCAGACCTCCTGGTCCACCACGTTGTCCGTCTGCATGGGATACCCTCCGACATCGTCTCAGATCGTGGTCCCCAGTTCTCCTCACACGTCTGGAGGAGCTTCTGCAGGGAACTGGGGGCCACCGTGAGCCTCTCGTCCGGGTACCATCCACAGACGAACGGACAGGCAGAGCGGGTCAACCAGGAACTGGAACAGACCCTCCGCTGCGTCACATCCGCGCACCCAACGGCCTGGAGTAACCATCTGGCCTGGATCGAGTATGCGCATAACAGCCAGGTGTCTTCGGCCACCGGCCTCTCCCCATTTGAGGTGTGTTTGGGGTATCAGCCCCCGTTGTTTCCCGTGGTGGAGGGAAAGGTCGGTGTGCCCTCGGTCCAGGCCCACCTGCGGAAGTGCCGTCGGGTGTGGCGCTCCGCCTGCTCTGCCTTGTTGAAGGCCCGGACGAGGGCGAAGACCCATGTAGACCGCCGGCGATCCCCGGCCCCTGCTTACCAGCCCGGGCAGGAGGTGTGGCTTTCCACGAAGGACATCCCCCTCCAGGTGGACTCCCCGAAACTCCAGGACAGGTACATTGGCCCCTTCAAGATCCTCAAAGTCCTCAGTCCTGCCGCAGTGAAGCTCCAACTCCCGGCTTCACTGCGGATCCATCCGGTTTTTCACGTGTCACGTCTCAAACCTCATCACACCTCACCCCTCTGTGCTCCCGGACCGGCGCCCCCTCCTGCTCGGATCATCGACGGGGGGCTTTGGACGGTGCGCCGGCTCCTGGACATCCGTCGGATGGGTCGGGGGTTCCAGTACTTGGTGGACTGGGAGGGGTATGGACCCCGAAGAACGCTCCTGGGTGAAGAGGAGCTTCAGCCTGGATCCGGCCCTCCTGGCCGACTTCTACCCCGACAAACCTGGTCGGGCGCCAGGAGGTGCCCGTTGAGGGGGGGGTCCTGTTGTGTGGGCCGCCAGAAGAGGAGGTACTGCTGGCCCACCACCAGAGGGCGCCCTGCCTGAAGTGCGGGCTTCAGGCACGAGAGGGCGCTGCCGCCATGGACACAGCCGGGGGTGACAGCTGTCGCTCATTACCTCTTGACAGCTGTCACCCATCTACTCAACATCATCTCACTCCATAAAGACCAGACGTCATCTCCACCTCGTTGCCGAGATATCATACTTCATTGGAGGTATATCCTCAGCCATTTGTGTTTCTAATAAGCTGTATATTGTGAGTGTTTGCAGGAGTACTGGTCCCTCTTCTTGTGGAGGCTGAGTGAGTGCAGGACGGCACTCTTTTCCTCTGAGGGATCACTGTAAATACCTCAGCATTTTGAGTGAGAGTGGAGGTGGCATTCCCACCGTTGTTGTTACTGGGTGTACACACACCCACACTTGACTGTCTTGTTCTTCGCCAGCAGTACCAGATCCGACAGTCGGGGACGGTGATCACCTGGGAATTCGTGACTTGGCGGCTCCAGTATTCACCAGGTTCTGGGGCGGCGGAAATCGTGTGGTTCCGGCTCTTCTTAGGACAGACGTCTTCTATCCTCGAGCCTGCCCACACGTCACCTTTGTGTATTGACTGTTATGATATTCTGAGATTGTCTGTATGTTCGTTGTGCACATTCACAACATTAAATTGTTATATTTTGGCTCATCTATTGACCGTTCATTTGCGCCCCCTGTTGTGGGTCCGTGTCACTACACTTTCCAAACATCTTTATTTGCTTGGTGTTTCAGCTGTGGTTAGTTGATGTGTGGATTGAAGTGGATACACTTTTCAGGCACACATCTTAATACTTCTGCTACGGACTCTTGCCTTTAAACAAAGCAGTAGAAGTCACAGCTTTCCGAGTGGCACTTGAAAGCCTCCTGTTGTGGGCAATTCACAGAAGCATGTGACTTTGAGCATGAGCCATCAGTAGCAGTAGACATTTCTATGAGAACATGTGTTGTTACGGTCGGGAGTAGGTGAACCAAGGGACGAGGGGAACCCCTATATGCAGGACAGCCGAGGCAATGAGAGTGACATTAAAGCACGGTGTTATTAGTGATAATGAAACCAGGCAAAGACAAAATGTGTCAACAAAACTCTGAGTTGGGAGTCCTCTTCCAAATCCTGGTGAGGGCCACGGAGGAATGCTACTCCAGCTGGTGGGAGTGCCAGAGGAATGCTCATTAGAACTGGGGACTCCTTCCTACGCCACACATGACATTCAACAGACTGGGTGAAAGGAAGAATATCCTTTCTTCCTAGAAGATGAGTCAAAACACAGACAACAGGTGGCAGGGAAAAACTGAAGAACATCTTCCCTCTGTCCATCCCGTCGCCCGCAATGACAGCTATTCGCCTGAGTTAGATGAGGGCGAATAGCTGTCATTTTGGGCGACTGGGCATGGACATTGGGCCTCTTGAAAATGCATACCGCCCTCCAAAAGCATGTTATTGTATTATTTTTTTTGTTGATGTTTGGAAATCATGTACTGAAATGCCACATTGTTGTTTTTAGATGACCTTTGGCATCATATCGACATCAAAGGGGGCAGGCAGACCAAAACTGCCACAGCTGATGCCATGGTGCAGAGGTACCTGGCAGAGGCCAGTATTGCCAGGTGCCAGGATCCTCTGAGATACTGGGACAACCACAAGACAGTATATCCAAACCTCTTCCAGCTGTCATTACAGTTTCTCTGCACTCATTTGTGCCCTGTGAGCGGGTGGTTTCTGTTCACATTATTTATTATTAAAGATTTTAAATTTAAATGAAGATACAAAATGAAATACAATGACTTAGATTATATTATTGTATATACAAGGCCATGAAATCAGTGTCAGTTGAGAGTGTAAACGCAGGTGCCTGTAGGGATTTTTAAGGTCCAGCAGATGTCAGTATTCAATGACACAGTATCAATACAGTTTAGCAATGTGTTGAAACGCACTCTCCGCCACCAGAGAGTGCTAAATACTGAAAGGTGATAAAGGACAAATGCAGAGAATACTTCAGAAGAAAGAGGGTGAAATAGACTAGATGTGAAATCAGAGCAGGAAACTGGGAGTGGAAGAAGAAATGACAAAGGACTACTGTGCAGATAGAAAATAGAGGAATGAGAAAGAGGAAATGACTAAGTGTGAAAAATAGGAACATAAGACAAAACCAACCGAGACAGGACCCTAACTGGACAGGACCACAACAATGTTTTGATCCACAGAGCTGTGACACATGTCTGTGAGTAAAGCAGGAAACCCAGTGTTATTGTATTTCCTTCTGAACAACGTTCGAGTCTGTGAAATATGCACAAGACAGTCCTTTTATGTGCACATGCATACACTATAACTTAGAAGGTGAAAGTGCCTGGAGCGGCTGCTGGCAACTGCACACACGTTCAGTGTGTGAGAAGTGGACATGGACATGTCCCCTTGCTGGCCATCCATCTGTGTGGAGTTAACTTGGACGTGGGCATGTCCTCCGATTTGTCTGTGAGCAGTTAATGGACTTTACACTTGCTGCAGTCGTGAGAAAACTGGAGCAGGTGAAAGAAAGGTGCAAGCTGCAGTGGCATTGTCATGCGCAATCCATGCATGAGAAGTGGACGGTGGACGTGGAAGTGTCTTCCCGCTGGAGATCTCTTCATGAGGAGTGGACGTGGACATGTCCTCTGAACTGGAATCCGTAGTTTTGAAGCTTCACTGCCAGCAAAGGTCCAGCGGGATGAATAAACTGTCAATCCAGGGTTGTACTGATAAAAGAATTTGTCACCCTGGCGTGTAGAATTGTGGACGCTTGGTGTACAGTCGCGCAGTGTTTTGTAGATTTACAAACAGTTGCAGTGTGTTGTGTTGACTTGCTTAAAAATGGCATACTTTCTACATTCAGTGCGCGGCGCTGAAAAAATTAAACGTTTAATTTCTTGCATCCGTCTCGTGTACCGCTCAGAATACTGCTGCATAGGCAAACAAAAACTCACTGTAGAGCTGCTTAAACTTGGCGTAGAGCTGCGTAACTCAGTGTAGAGCTGCTTAAACTCGGCGTAGAGTTGCATAACTCAGTGTAGATGGTACACCACAATACGCAATTCTGTGTTGGCCCCAGTGTGAAAGGGGCTTTAGAATGTGGGCCGAACCTGCCTCGAGTGAATTGCACACATTCTGTGTACAGGCTTTCAAATGCAGTTCAAATGTAGTTAGAATCAATTCAGTTTCAATTAATCATCTTATAATGCCCCAAATCACAACAAAAGCCATCTCAAGGCACCTCACACAGAACAATTCATATAAAAATGAATAAAAAATTCAAATACATAATTAAAAACAGAAGTAAAATATAAAACAGATTTTAAAAAATAAAAACTATAAGAAAGAGAATAAAATGGGTTTTAAGTCTTGAGTCGGACTCTGACTGCCTCACGGTCGCAGGAAGACCGTTCCTGGGTGCACGATGAGAAAAAGCTCTTTGACCCGCTGACTTCTTCTTCACCCTGGGAACACAGAGAAGTCCGGCATCCTGCTACCGCAAAGCCCGGGCCAGCACGTAAGGTTCCATTCCACCAGATCAGCCAGATAAGATGGCGCCAGTCCATGAACAACTTCATAAGTCAATAGCAAAACCGTAAAATCTGCTCTCACAGAGACAGGGAGCCAGTGCAAAGATGCCAAAATGGGTGTGATATGTTCAGACTTCTGCTACGTGTCAAAAGTCTGGCGGCAGTGTTCTGAACCAGCTGAAGACCCCTAATGCGGGACTGCCGGTAACCTGAAAATAAAACATTACAATCATCCAGTCTCTGTCTTCCAAGGTCCATATACATTCACCCCACGTTCCACGTGCTTGGGTCTCTCTGTCTCTGTCTTTCTTGTCGGTCTCTTGATGCTTGGTGGTGGGTGTTTACTCTGTCTGTCCACACCCTTATTCTGGTGGCTTTCCACGCACGTGTTTCTAATCTGTAGCTCGTCACCTGGGTGTATTAAGCTTCACATGTTCTGCCTGTTCACCGCCAGATCAATGTGCCTTGTGCCTTCATTTCCAGCTCTGTTCATTGTACTTCCTTGTCCTGCTAGCCTCCATGTGTTTATGACCACCTGCCTGTTTTCCCGACCACACCATAGCCTGATGTTAGTTTTTGCTCTTGTTGGACTGCCTTTTGCGTGTACTGGACCAAGCTTACTGTTTCAGTAAACCATTTTAACCTACAGAGCTATGTTCAGAGTCCTGCATTTGTGTCCAGCCAGTCCTGCCCACCGTGCCTGATATCCGTTAGTTATTCAGCCCTGAATCCTGAACTGTACTTAAACCTGCACTGTAAATAAAAAAAAAACGGTGGGTGTGTCCTTCATCTGGGTTGTAATTTGTGCTTAACCTGATAGCTAAGGAAAGGTTTTTTTAGACGGTTGTCATGGTGACAAAGGAAAACATGGTGAGAAATTAACATTTGAAGGATATTTGATAACATCTTAAAAACATTTAGAAAAATCATAGCTCATTTGAAATCTTGTTCTTAATAATACAATAATATAATAATCAATTTATTTATTTATAGTCTTCAAAGTACTGAATAATATAAATCCCAAAAACAAAACTGCAATACAATGATGTACATATTACAAAATAAACTGGTAAAAAAAAAAATTAACAGCAAAAATAACAAATCAATATCTGAAATTAAAAGGTCATAAACACCCAAACCCTCAACTGCCCTTGTACAACTACACATTGTCATAAACCATAAGCAGGAAAAATTAATACATATCTTGACTCTGGACTTGAAAGTACTCACAGAACTCGATTGCTTAATTTCATCTGGTCTTGTTGCACAATTAAAAGCCAAAACAGTCCAATAGACAGCATAATGTACATTTTCACACCAAGGTGGTTTGCGATCAGCAATTCAGGGTGTTGACTTCAAACCCAGCACAGCACACAGTCCCAACCTACTGCAGATTTATGATTATATAATTTATATAGACTGCCTGTAAATGTGCTTAGAAACAGAATAATTTGCACTGTAAAAAAAAGTCTGCGAAATTGAAATTATATTATTTTGTTGATACAGAAATATTATTGTGTTGTAAATATCAATGGTGGTTTATCCAAATAAACCAGAACTTTCAAGGTTTGAAAAGTGTTTTCAGCTGAACTCTGTCATGTCAGTCTTATAAAGAGCATGTGGGTGAGCAACAGAGATTTCTCACTATTTCCTTCCAGGTACGAATCCAACGACTCCTCAAAACTCTCTGGAGTCTCCAGCTCAGCCAAGGTCTTACTGAAGTGATAGTAGGAGACAATGACATCCTTTGGGTTTCGCATCACATAGATGATCTGACAAAAAAAAAAACAGTATTCTGATGGAACTGAATGTTGGTTAATTCTTTCAAAATCTGTGATGAGGTGCTGGTGTGAAGTTTTCTGTGTTCCCTCTCAGCGTGTTTGCCCCCCAAAACAGCCCCCCCCCCAAAAAAACCCCCCAAAAAACCCAATGCTATATGAAAACAGGGAGCTCATGTAGCTGCGGCACTGTGATCGCTCCCCGTCTCTTATATGAAATAATGATGGATTTATGTAGAAATTATTGTTGTACAAAAGCTTCGGATATCTGTCGCTGAGACAGATGATGACTGGAGGCAGTTTGAAGCAGAAACGAGGTGATAATCAGTGAACCGCAGCTCATGACACATGCGTAGTGAAGTCAGAGTGGACTGATTTTTAAGGGGGACCGTTCGGTCGTCAACACCGGCATTAACAGACTGTCATAAAATACTGACCTTTGCCTTCTTCTCCTTCAGTCCTGGAGGCATGAGAGCTGGGACGAAGGTGAGAGGAAAACAGACGTGGAGATGGTCTCAGGGAGTAATCTTCTCGACCCTCTGGGAACTCCAACCATGGCATCTGCTCCCAGTTGTTTGGATATTCAGTCAGACCTCCATCTAACACACATGTAGGTGATGATCTGCTGAGTCCATATTGTGCCTGTGTTGTGAAGAACAGTAATGCTCTGAGATGTCACAGCAACAATAACTCAGTGCAAATACCACTGAAGAGCTGCAGCACTCACCTGATTTTGGATACGTGACAACAAATATGTCACTGTCACGAATTTTAAAGCTCTGCAGTGAATCGATGTACTCTGCAGACGTGTATCCAATGATAAAAGTGAAGTTCTTGTACCTGTAGAGATAGTTGTTGATGTTTTCCATGTTATGAATAAAGGAGACAGAAAAGTTTGTCTTTGCATGTGAGGAAACAAAACCAGAGCAGAAGAGGTCAGGCGATGCACGGAATCAGACTTTGGACTTACGAGGTCTGTCAATAAAGTAACGGTCCTTATTTTTTTCAAAAACTATATGGATTCATTCATGTTTTACGTCAGACATGCTTGAACCCTCGTGCGCATGCGTGAGTTTTTCCACGCCTGTCGGTGACGTCATTCGCCTGTGAGCACGCCTTGGGAAGGAGTGGTCCCGCCCCCTCGTCGGATTTTCATTGTCTGGAAATGGCGGAATGAAAAGGACTTTTTTTCCATCAGAATTTTTTCAGAAGCTGTTAGAGACTGGCACCTGGAAACCATTCGAAAAATTTATCTGGCTTACGGTGAAAATTTTACGGGCTTCACAGAGAATAAGGTCTGTTACTACAGCTTTAAGGACCCCTTTAAGGATGCTTGGCGCGCCGCGCTCCGAGCTGCGACGACGCGGCACAAGCCACCGGACCATTTCTAAACGGATGGCTCTGTGGATACGAGACCATCGTGTGCTCTTTCTCTGGTTATCACAAGAGCTGGACATCAGCCATTTTCTGGCAGATTTCACTTTTAACAAGAGATTTTGTCATGGAAAGCCGCGCGGAGGCTTCGCGCGTAAAGACCGATTCGCTTTGGAAGCGAGACAAAGGAACACCTCCATTTCGGCGTGTCAGAGGACAAGTTTGGACATGTCCAGCTCTTCACAATTTCACTGATACTTACTGGACTGGTAAGCATTGAAAGCCGAGATAGACGTCCCAACTTGTCCTCTAACACGCCGAAACGGAGGTGTTCCTTTGTCTCGCTTCATCAGCGAATCGGTCGTGATACACGAAGCCTCTGCGCGGCTTTCCATGACAAAATCTCTTGTTAAAAGTGAAATCTGCCGGAAAATGGCTGATGTCCAGCTCTTGTGATAACCAGAGAAAGAGCACATGACAGTCTCGTATCCACAGAGCCATCTGTTTAGAAATGGTCCGGTGGCTTGTGCCGCGTCGTCGCAGCTCGGAGCGCGGCGCGCCGAGCGTCCTTAAAGCTGTACTAACAGACCTTATTCTCTGTGAAGCCCGTAAAATTTTCACCGAAAGCCAGATAAATTTTTCGAATGGTTTCCAGGTGCCAGTCTCTAACAGCTTCTGAAAAATTCTGATGGAAAAAAAGTCCTTTTCATTCCGCCATTTCCAGACAATGAAAATCCGACGAGGGGGCGGGACCACTCCTTCCCAAGGCGTGCTCACAGGTGAATGACATCACCGACAGGCGTGGAAAAACTCACGCATGCGCACGAGGGTTCAAGCATGTCTGACGTAAAAACATATGAATGAAATCCATATAGTTTTTTGAAAAAAATAAAAAGGACTGTTACTTATTGACAGACCTCGTATTTTACTCATTCGGTGTAAAATAACAAGTGAACACACACATACTGCCACCAGCTGCAGATGTTGATGAATGGTTTGAAAAATGCACAAGTAATTTTTTTTTTCTTTTCATTTTATGATTCTATGTGTTATGCAATCACATGAGA
Source organism: Thalassophryne amazonica (assembly GCF_902500255.1). Lineage (NCBI taxonomy): Eukaryota > Metazoa > Chordata > Actinopteri > Batrachoidiformes > Batrachoididae > Thalassophryne > Thalassophryne amazonica. The sequence continues at coordinate 25,839,983 of NC_047118.1, read as the reverse complement.
TGAGTGAGATGATGATCCACTCTGTCACTGAGGTAAAATTCCCTCTGTTCATTATGTGAATACAGTCCCATTTGTCTGCATGGACAAGCTGCCAAAAGTAGCTATTTGCCCACTGCACCTAGGAAATTTGTGGGGATCCACTTGATATTTTCCAGTTCCTGTGGTTCTGAACCTCTCTGCTGGATCGTGCACAGAGATTTATGTGACATGGCCAAAATGTCACAACTGATGTTTCCTCCCAATACAGGAAGTACACCTCAACTGAGTCTCCTTAAGTATCTATATTCCAGTGAAACAGACATCCAGTTGATACTTTAGGTCACCGATTAGCATCCACATCACACAACCATGGAGAAAGAATGGAAGCACCAGGACCCCAAAGGCTTGGACTTTCAGCTACTAATATAAGGAACAGTTTTGTTGTTGTTGTGTCCCCACAGCTGCCTAAGTCAAGGTTCATGTAATAAGCTGTCAGGATTTGGATTTTGTTGCATTGTGTTTTGTTTCTCTGTTCTGTTTTAGTTATGTGTGTCAGATTGTTTTGTTGGATGTGAATTCTCTTGCTGGTCTTTTCCAGCTTGGGTTTTTCTGTCCCTATCTCTCTTGTCTGTCTCTTGGTGCTTGGTGGTTGGCATTGCACTCTGTTTGGCTACACTTTTATTCTTGTGCTTTCCATACACCTGTTCCTAATCTGTAGCTCATCAGTTGCACTATTTCCTCGCCAGATTGTTGCCCCTTGTGCTTTCGTTTCCAGCTCTGTACCCAGTGTTTCCTCATCTGCGTGCTACCTTGTGTTTTTTGACCATCTGCCTGTTTTTTCAACCGCACCTTCACACTTAATGTTTCTGGTTTGTTTGCTGATTATTGACTGCCTTTTCGTGTACCGCACCCAGCAAATGTCTCAAGTAAACTGTCTTAAACTTCAGATCTGTGAGTTTGAGTCTTGCATTTGTGTCCCACCATGCCACTCTGGACCACTCTGACCATGCCATGGTCCACCTGATTCCTACCTATAGGCAGAAACTACTGCAAGCCTGTACTGAGGACAACTAAACTGTGAAGCAATGAGGCTTTGGAGGATCTTCAGGCATGTTTAGGAAAACAGACTGTGATGTGTTCAAGACTGCCACCAACAGTCTGGATGAGTACAAGGATGCTGTGAGAACTGCTACATTCCATCACGAGCCACGGTGAGGTATAACAATGACAAACTCTGGTATAGTCCTAAACTCAGACAGTTGAGGACGCAGAAGGAGAAAGCTTTCAAGAGCGGGGACAAGGTCAGGTTTAAAGAGTCAAAGCACAGGTTTGGGAAGGCCGTCAGGGAAGCTAAAGGGCTGTACTCTGAGAAACTCCAACATCACATTCTCAGCCAACGACTCCACTTCTGTCGGAAAGGTCTCAACAAATCCTCTTCCACTCCACTGCTGATTTGAAAGACAATGGGACAGTCCTACTACCCTTCCCAAATACAACCACCAGCTCCAACTCACCAGCACCTCTTCCCCTACCATGCCTCTCTCCATTTATGAGAGGGATGTCAACAGACTATTCAAGAAACAGGACCCACACAAAGCAGCCAGGCCTGACTGTCTCCCCATCTATGTTGAAGAACTGTGCAGACCACCTGTCCCCGGTGTTCCCAGATACCTTCAACACCTCACTGGAGACATGCCAGGTGCCGGCATGCTTCAAGACCTCCACCATCATCCCCATCCACAAAAAACAAAGAACTTCAGGACTTAATGACTACAGATCCGTTGCCCTGGCCTCTGAGGGGATGAAGACCTTTGAACGACCTGTCCTCACACACCTCAAGGCCATCTCTGACCCTCTCCTGGATCCTCTGCAGTTCGCCTACAGAGCCAACAGGTTGTTAGACGACACTGTCAACATGGCCCTCCACGTCATCCTCCAGCATCTGGACTCCCCAGGAACCTATGCTAGGATTCTGTTTGTGGACTTCAGCTCTGCTTTTCAATGTAATCCTGGGCCTGCTGCAGGACAAGCTCTTGCGGCTTCACCTGCAGGTGGATCAGTGACTTCCTGTCCAATAGGAGGCAGCATGTGAAGCTGGGAGGGCACGTCTTCAACACACAGTCCATCAGTACCTACTTTCCCCTCTCCTCTTCTCTCTGTACACCAACAGCTGCACCTCCAGGCACCAGTCTGTAAAGCTCCTGAAGTTTGTGGATAATACAACCTTAATCGGATTCATCTCTGATGGGTACGAGTTGGCCTACAGATGGGAGGTCGACCTGGTGTCCTGATGCAGACAAAATAACCTGGAGCTCAATGCCCTCAAGACAGTGGAGATGGTTGTTGACTTCAGAAAGAACCCAGTCCCGGCCAACCCCATCACCCTGTGTGACTGCCCAGTTGCCATTGTGGAATCCTTCCATTACCCGGGGATCACCATCACTCAGGACCTCAAGTGCAGCTGAACATCAGCTCTGTCACCAAGAGAGCACAACAGAGGATGTACTTTCTGCGGCAGCTGAGGAAGTTCAACCTGCCAAAAACAAGATGGTGAACAACTACACCACCATCACTGAGTCCATCGTCTCCTCCTCCATCACCAACTGGTGCACTGCTGCCACTGCTAAGGACAGGAGCAGACTGCAGCGTATCATCCACACAGCAGATAAGGTGATCGACTGCAATCTGCCATCCCTACAGGACCTGTACACCTCTAGGTCCCTGAGTCAAGCAAAGAAATAGTGGTTGATCCCTGTCACCCAGGACACAAATTTTTGTCACCCTCCCCTCTGGCAGACAGCTGACGTCCATCAGGACTAAAACCTCAAGACACAAAAACAGTTTCTTTCAATCTGCAGCAAGACTAATAAATAATGCCAGAGACCCCCATTTACCCTGCACTGAAAGGTACTGTACATCTGCGCACCAATCATATGCTTTTGCACAGTCCCATCCCACTGCATTATATTTACAGTGGGGAAAATAAGTATTTGACCCCTTGTCAGTTTTGCAGGTTTTCCCACCTACAAAGAATGGAGAGGTCTGTAATTTTTATCATAGGTACACTTCAACTGTGAGAGACGCAATCTAAAAAAAATCCAGTAAATCACATTGTATGATTTTTAAATAACTAATTTGCATTCATTGCATAAAATAAGTATTTGACCCCCTAGAAAAACAGAGTTTAACAATTGGTACAAAACATTTGTCTGCCATTACAGAGGTCAGATGATTCCTGTAGTTCTTGACCAAGTTTTCACACACTGCAACAGGGATTTTGGTCCACTCCTCCATACAGATCTTCTCCAAATCTTTCAGGTTTGGAGTTTCAGCTCCCTCCAAAGATTTTCTATTGAGATCAGGTCTGGAGACTGGCCAGGCCACTCCAGGACCTTGAAATGCTTCTTACGGAGCCCCTCCTTAGTTGTCCTGGCTGTGTGTTTGGGGTCATTGTCATGCTGGAAGACCCAGCCATGACCCATCTTCAATGCTCTTACTGAGAGAAGGAGATAGTTTGCCAAAATCTCACAATACATGACCCCATCCATCCTTCCTTCAATATGGTGTAGTCGTCCTGTCCCCTTTGCAGAAGAGCACCCCCAGAGTATGATGTTTCCACCCCCATGCTTCACGGTTGGGATGGTTTTCTTGGGGTTGTTCTTATCCTCTAAACATGGTAAGTGGAGTTGATTCCAAAAAGCTCTATTTTGGTCTCATCTGACCATATGGCCTTCTCCCATGCCTCATCTGGATCATCCAGATGGTCACTGGTGAACTTCAAACGGGCCTGGACATGTGCTGGCTTGAACAGGGGGACCTTGCTGCCCTGCACGATTTTAAACCATGACAGCATCATGTGTTACTAATGTAATCTTTGTGACTGTGGTCCCAGCTCTCTTCAGGTCATTGACCAGGTCCTCCTGTGTAGTTCTGAGCTTTCTCAGAATCATCCTTACCCCACAAAGTGAGATCTTGCATGGAATCCCAGACCGAGAGAGACTGACAGTCATCTTGTGTTTCTTCCACTTTCTAATAAATAATCATAACAGTTGTCTTCTACCAAGCTGCTTGCCTGTTGTCCTGTAGTCCATCCCAGCCTTGTGCAGGTCTACAGTTTTGTCCCTGGTGTCCTTAGACAGCTCTTTGATCTTGGCTATGGTGGACAGGTTGGAGTGTGATTGATTGTGTGTGTGAACAGGTGTCTTTTATACAGGTAACAAGTTCAAACAGGTGCAATTAATACAGGTAAAGAGTGCAGAATAAGAGGGCTTCTTAAAGAAAAATGAACAGGTCTGTGTGAGCCAGAATTCTTGCTGGTTGGTAGGTGTTCAAATACTTATTTGCAGCAGTAACATACAAATAAATTATTTAAAAAATCATACATTGTGATTTACTGGATTTTTTTTAGATTCTGTCTCTCACAGTTGAAGTGTACCTACGATAAAAATTACAGACCTCTACTTTCTTTGTAGGTGGGAAAATCTGCAAAACTGACAGGGGGTCAAATACTATTTTTCCCACTGTATGTAACACTGAACATAGTCTTGCCTTTTGATGATTTGATCTTTTACTTCTTACAGAACTATTTTTTTTCCTTTTGTTTTTCTTATGTTGTGTGTGCACCAACAACACAAGATCTATTCCTTGTATGTGAGAACTTACTTGGCAATAAATTTGATTCTCATTCTGATCTGATTCTGATTCATATAATTCAATAACCTTTCTGTGGGTCATGCCTGCGCTTGGTGGCGGTGTGTGCAAGCATTCACTTAGTGCGTGACAATGATTTTTAAAGTGGCTGGTAAACATGACATACAGGCCAAAGTCCAGTTTCTGGACCCTAATAGCTGCAAGCTGCATAAACACTTTCTTTTGCATGACTGAGAACAAAATGGAACCAATCGATAATTATCTCTGCAGATACAAGAACCACATCTTTTTGAAGTCTGGGGTAACTGCAGAGTACATTGATTCACTCCAGACCTTTAAAATTCTGGACAGTGACATATTTGTCGTTACTTATCCAAAATCAGGTGAGTGTGACGACTCTTCGGGATTGTTTGAGCAATCGGGTTATGTTTATGATGTCACAGAGCTTTAATTTTGTCCCCACAAACAGGTACTATATGGAGTCAACAGATCATCATCTCCATCTGTGACTTAGCAGGAGGTCTGAATGAATACTCAAACAACTGGGAGCAGATGCCGTGGCTGGAGTACACGGAGGGTCATGAAGACTACTCTCTACGGCCGTCACCAAGACTCTTCACTTCTCACCTCATCCCAGCCCTCATGCCTCCAGGACTGAAGGACAAGAAGGCAAAGGTTAGTGTTCTATGAATGCCCTTTTTTTTTGTCAGTGACTAATGGTGCTGTGCATCAGTTCACCCAAAACCCAGTGGAACCATTGTGTTTATAGACTTTATAATTTAGAAAACCAAAATGGTCAGAACGATTCCTGGGGGTGTGTGGGAGGGGGAATCTGATTTCCAAACACTTTAGCCCATAGTTACTCAATCAGGGTGCTCAGTCTGCTACATTCTAAACAAGGTTAAAGTACTTTAAGCAGATAATGATTAACAAATCCTGAAGAAGTGAACTCAACAGTTATGTCAAGAGTAGTAGAAATACAGTGTTTAAAATCAACCAATGCAAGAAAAAAAAAAATAAAGAGATCAAAAAAAAGAAAAAGAAATACATTTCAGTATGCTGTACTCCTGGAAGGAGCTTTGGTTTAGAGGAAAAGTTAACTGACCTCAGCTTCATAGACAATGATGTGATCTTGGTGGACTCAATGGATTCTCTGATTGCAGCACTTGAGAAGCTGAGTGAGGAATCAGAGTATCTGGGTTTGTGATTGTCCATGATGAAGTCTAAGATTCAGGCATCACTTACCTCAGCAGGGTCCCTTCATGTCTGTGGAACATTGGCCTTTGAGATTAAGAGTTGCTTAGGAAGAGCGTATGGAGTTCATGAGGTCTCTGGACAGAGGTGTGTGGTAATGCCAATATCTTTGAAGGAGAATGAAGGTCCATGTCTTTCGGCCCCCAGGTGCTTCCTGTCTTACTGTATTGTTGCAAGACTTTGAAGCTAACCAGTGACTAAAGGTGACAACTGGATGATAATAGGTCTCTTGTAGGATCTTTGGGTACCGCCGGAATTACTTTATCAAATGAGTAGTTAATAAAATGAGGAGGATCGCTTGCATTACGAGGGAATATCAGATTGAAATTTGGTTCTGGTGCTGTTAGATCTCAGTACTGTGTTTGATACTGTGGGTCATCATATTCTACTTGACAGGCTGGAAAATCATTTTGGGATTACTGGGAGTGCCCTTGCATGGTTGACATCATACTTAACCAGTCGTTCTCACTGTGTTTTGTACAGTAACACTACCTCTAACCTTAGTGACATGAAATTTGGGGTTCCACAGGGGTCCGTCTTAGGCCCCCTGCTTTTCTCCCTTTATATAACACCCCTTGGACACATATAGCGGCATTTTGGGATTACCTTTCACTGCTATGATGATGATACTCAGTTATACATGCCGATAACTGCTGGTAATCTTATTCACATAAAATCCATAGAAGATTACCTTGCATCAGTGAGAAGTTAGATGTCTAGAAACTTCCTACTTTTAAACTCTGATAAGACTGAAATGATGGTTCTTGGTCCAGTGAGACATCGGCATCAATTTGACCAGTTAACACTTAGCCGAGGCTCGTGTGTCATATATCACACTGACAAAGTGAGGAACCTTGGGGTAATTTTTGATCCTACATTGTCCTTTGACCTCCACATTAGAAATATTATGAGGACTGCTTTCTTTCACCTGTGAAATATAGCGAAGATTCATCCCATCCTGTCTATGGCTGATGCTGAGACCCTGATCCATGTGTTTATCTCTTCTAGATTGGACTACTGCAATGTTCTATATTCTGGTTTACCGCAGTCCAGCATTAGGGCTCTCCAGTTGGGTCAAAATGCTGCAGCCAGACTTTTGACACAAAGCAGAAAGTTAGACCACATTACACCCATTTTGGCATCTCTTCACTGGCTTCCTGTCCCAGTGAGATCAGATTTTAAGGTTCTGCTACTAGTCTATAAAATTGTTCATGGACTGGCACCTCCCTACATAGCTGACCTAATTAAACCTTATGTACCGGCCCGGGCTTTGCATTCTCAGGGTGCAGGACTACTTTGTGCCCCTAGGGTGAATAAGAAGTCTGCGGGTCATAGAGTTTTCTCTTATCATGCCCCTGTTCTGTGGAATGATCTCCCTGCATCAATAAAACAGTCAGATTCTGTGGAGATTTTCAAGTCCAGACTTAAGACGCACTTATTTTCCCTTTCCTATGGCTAGCATACTGGCATAGTATAGTTCTGCGCTTTTTACTCTTTTAGTTAATTTTATTAGGAAACAGAGCGTGCCGCCGCCTCAACTTTACCTAAATTCTGGGTCTTTTTGTGAAGCTCGGGGCTAGTGGCCGGTGATAACCTTAGTATTTCCTGTTTTTCTTGTTGTTTAATGCTGACAAATTATACTGTATTTTTTGTCTTTCTGATGGCTGATTCTGTTTTTTTCTCTCTCTTTAAGGTGCAGCTCCATCCAGAGATGGGTTTGGCATTTGTGCTGGAGACCCTCCTGTCCTGTGCACCAACAGCATGTCCTGTATATTCATTTTGTGTATTTTTCTGTAATTTATGTCTGGAGCATTGCCCAAGCAGAGGATCACCCCTTTGAGTCTGGTCTGCTTGAGGTTTCTTCCTACAGGGAGTTTTTTCTTATCACTGTTGCTCTGGGGGTTAGTAAGGTTAGACCTTACTTGTGTGAAGCACCTTGGGGCAACTCTGTTGTGATTTGGTGCTATATAAATGAAAATAAATTGAAAAAATTGAAATTGACTGAACATGTGACACCATGTGATACATTTCTCTGTCCAAAATCCAGCATGCAGGTGCCTCAATGTTGAGCAACTTTCTGGCAGCACTCTACTTTCAGTGCAGACTTCAGTACCAGCTGCTACTACTTTTGGGTCCCTGGAGTCTTTATACTGCCTTCATATCACCACAGATTCTTCTGAGAGGCCACTGAAGGGAAACTTCAGGTTGATGGGTCCATACAGAGCAGTACTACTCAAGCTCCTTGGCAAACCAAGACACATTTGCAGATAGCTGCTGGTTGTCTTTTCCAGAGCTTGCACAGTTAACACAGGAACATCATAAATTAGCAGAGACCACAAAACCATGGGCAGAATGGTGTGCTGGTAAATTCAGGCATTGAAGCTACTGGCCAACCCAGAAATGTCCACCTTGGCAAGTCATGCTTCAAGGTCACTGCTGGGATTTTTGGATGGCAGCTGTGTCCTTCAGACTGCAATCTAAGACACCCTGAGGGCCTTCTGCAGAGGCACACTAGACAGCATCCTGACTAGATGCTTCGGTGCATGGCATGGGACACTGTAACAGCTCAACTCATCAGTAGATGTGAGCTTTGTTCAATCAAGGACCTGTACAACGAATGGTGCGTAAGGAAAGTCAGGGAATAGTAGCCTGCACAATGAACCCTGTGATAGGCACACACACACACACACACACACACCCCCCCCCACCACCACCACCACCACACACACAAATAGACACACCTTTAACTGGAATAAGTGGTTTCAGGAAAGGAATGAGTTATTGAATAACTTTATTCTTGTTGTTGTTATGGTGTACTCTGAACTGGACACTGGGTCACAGGAGGTACTGTAAGGGGAGGGGTTTCCACTCGATGGGTTATCAAAGGGAATAAATAATAATTGTTTCTGTTTATTGGTAAAATAAAGTTGAAATATTTTGGTCATGCCCATCAGCGCAGCTTTGAACAGGCACGAGACAAGTAATGTACGAGTAGCTCAGATTTTAATGAATATACAGCATGCTGTCTTATTTGCTTTTACCAGGTTATGGGGTTTTAACCCTTAAAACAGGGACAAATCATTCTTGGAAATTTATATTGGCACTAAGAGTGCATGTGGGTGAATGTCAACACATGCACACCTGTTTCTATAAGTATTTTGGATTTTTCATTACTATTAATAAAAGAAATACATTAAAATTAAACCTAAAAGTCTCAACTGTGAGGTCATCATCATTTACTTCGATCATCAATCGCTGTGGCAATCCCTCTGTGGCGAGGATGATTGTCTCTTGGTTGATTCCTCGATGGGATGGTGGAATTCTACATCCAGGGTTGATCAAGAGACATTTGTACATGGGTTTGCTTCAGGGCCCCTTCACACATCGTGCAAATTTGGTCAAATTGCACATAAAGTGCAAACGAAGCAGGAATCGTGTGTAAAACATGTAAAATCGTAGCTGCCTCCAACATCTCGTACACCTGTTGCTATAAATATTTGCGCACATCAGCAGCTGAAAGACAGAGTGTGGGCTATGCGAACCCATAGAACCCTCTCATGTCGGCCAAATTCCAGCTGACACACACGAACATCTAACACCGCTTGTTTGGCACTTAGAAAATGTGTGGCCATTTGCACTGTGAACACGACAACAGTCAGTAGACGATCACTGTCGAGCTGCATGTGAAATTTGTCCAAGTGCTCCATGAGTGTGGCTTTGCAAACAGACACAGTGACACGTTGGTGTGTCCGCTGAACTGACAGGAGGTGTGTCCACCGACAGAAGCAGCTGTGGAGATCTGTGGATCTGGATGTCACGGCTGGACAACACGTACTGTTTGGACGGACATGAACTAACAACTGGTCACTGTGACGGACATGTGTCTGCTTGATGTCCTCACATGGACATAAATAAAAACATATATCACTGTGGTGACAGGCTGCCGTGAGTGTGCCCACAGCAAGCACATTGACAGGGTACTGCAGGTGAAACGGACCATCAGATCATAACATGCAGTGGACTGGAACATCACCCACGTGAGTTCTGTTCCACATGATGCAGTGTCTGTCCTGCGATGTGCAGTCCACAAGACACATGTCAGGCAGGACATTTGCAGCCCTGGCTGGACACGCCGCCAACAGATGTGGACATGATAAGCGTGCATTGATCCATTCATGTCATTTTATGACTGTATGTGAGTGACCATGGGTCATCTACAGAGGAACAGATGGCTCATATTTGTATTGTCCACTTGATAAGAGGGATTCAATAAAAAGCGGTGTTTTTATATGGTGTGTGGTTTTATTTTTTTAAATACATCCATGTCCTTCTTGATATCAGGCAGTTTCCCACACCTTTTACAGGATAGTGATGGTAGCTCAGTGGTAAAGTTTCTGGCTGGTATTTAGAGCTTTTGGAAAGTGCAAGTTCGATTCCCGTGGGTGGCATATAATTTTTATTTTTTATTTTCACAGCAGCTGCTGTGGAAAGCTGCTGTGTTACCGCCTGCACAAAACCGTTGCAGCATATATTTTTTATTTATTTATTTTTTCTTCGCAGCACAACACAGACGAGGGGTTGGACTTTGACATCATCAATATACAGCTAACTTCAAAACCTTGTCATTGTCTGAATTTTTATGGATCAGAAACAGTTTTCTCTCTCTTTCTCTCTGTGTGTGTGTGTTATTTTCCTTGTGTACAGATTGTGTATGTGATGAGAAACCCAAAGGACATCGTCACATCTTTCTACCACTTCTGTCAGATAGCGGTTGACCTGGAGACCCCAACAAGCTTAGACACCTTTTTGAAGCAGTATTTAGATGGAAACGGTGAGGTGACCATGTAAACTGCAGTGATAAGAATTTTAAAACAGCAAATAATCAAACACTTATGGGGGGGGGCAGAAAAAGTGCCAGCAACAGTGATTCATGATTGTGTTTGTTGTGTGTGGTGACAGTTACTGTATATTATTGTATAATGTGTAGAGTAATTATATTTGGAGGCTTCTGACTCTGTAAAATACAGTATAGGAATGAACACTAAAGAATCCACAAACTTTGATGCATCAGATCGATACAGAACCACCTTTATTTTGCTCACTTAAAATTCCAAATTAATGCCTGACAGAGCTGTTCACGTCTGCAAGGTTATAGGAAGGTACTGGTTTGAATCCTACTTTGTTTGAGTGTCAGTGACCCACCATGAAGCACAGCAGCATGCTCACAGAACTAAGACAACGTGATACTATTTGCAGGCTGAAAATCATCTTCCCGATGTTGTTAAAATTTATGCAACTGAACTGTTTTTGACATGTTATAGTTATAACAGGATCCTGGTTTGATCACATCAGACAGTGGCACGCAACTAAAGACGAGTACAACATCCTCTTCTTGACCTATGAGGAGATGGTTTTGGTAAGAGAGTTTTTTCATGTTTCTGTTTATTATTATTATTGTTATTTTCATTATTATTAACAATAATGATAATATTAACTGAGCCACATGGGTTGTGCAGCCAGTACACTCTGAGTGTCTGTCCGAAGCAAATGGTAAATTTAAATGGTAAATGGACTGCATTTATATAGCGCTTTTCCATCTGCATTAGACACTCAAAGCGCTTTACAATAATGCCTCACATTCACCCCGATGTCAAGCCCGAATAAATGACGAGGGTTGCAACAAGAAAGGCATCTTGTGTGGAAAAGACAATGCAAACTTGAATATTTCAAACTTGAGCTTCACCTCATTAGCTCTGTTTGTTTGTTTTTTTTTTTTGTATCTTATTTTTCTTTGTGTAGCTACTTTTGCTTTTTTGGGGAGCAGGCTTTGAACTCTGAGAACAGAAGCCTTTTGATTTATTAATATGTCTTCCAATGTGTAATTTTTTTAAAATTAAGTTTAATGAAAATGCATCTGCATTCTAATCACATGCACCCCCACCCCCACCCACCATTATGCTGATGATGGGTGGGGGTGATGGCCTATTGCTTAAGGTGTTGAGCTTGACACCAGATGATCCTCAGTTCAAATCCCAGCCTGACTGGAAAATCACTGAGGTCCCTTGGGCAAGGCCTTTAATCCTCTATTGCTCCTGGTGTGTAGTGGGCACCTTGTGTGGCAGCAGCCTGACATCGGGCTGAATGTGAGGCATTATTTGTAAAGCGCTTTGAGCATCTGATGCAGATGGAAAAGTGCAATATAAATGCACTCTATTTACCATTTATTTATTTATTTCACAACCATGCAGAGTACAAATTGAATTTCCATCTGTTTGGGCAATGCATGGGTTAACACCAACCGCCATGGGTGCTCATCAGTGAAAATTGGGAAGATTAGCTAGATAGATAGATTAAACTTCTCTTTGTAAAAGTGTAACGTTATAAGCTATTTTAAGCCTCTGGAGTCACCTGACATAATTTGGTCACGTAAATCACATGGCGGAATTAAGCGTTGTCCCATTAAATTCACCAGACTCACGTCTCCATTTGTGTGTTTTAAATGTGCACACTTCAAGCTCTACCAGTATTTAAATTCTGTTAATAGCCCTACTATAACATGAATTATAATGAATAATTTCTGAGATGTTTTTTAGGGAATTTTATGGTCATATTTGTTGTGCATATTTGCAGAAAGCCACAGTAAACAGTCTGTGACAAACCTGCCTTCCGTTTTATCATTGGTGGAAACCCATGACATAAACCAATCAGGATCATCAACCCACGTGGTGGGGTCTCTCAGGACTTTCTGGACAAAATGCCACCACAGGCAGACAAACTAACACTGCCTCCTACTGGACAGAAGCAGGAATGACACAATGAGCTCATTCCAATGCCCAAAATTGCATATTTAATCAGAGAGACAGACACTCAATTATTATTTAATATTACCTTGTTACATTAATATTATTTTTTTAATCAATTTATCTTTGTTAAGGAACTATATGACCCATACAGAAACACTATCACGATATATATTCAATTTATACTGCAATATGAATTTGAACTCATATCGCACAGCCCTATGTGACAGCGGTGAGATGCTCAGTAGGAATGAGGGACTCATTCAAGGTGGAGGTGGGATTACATCAAGGATCAACTCTGAGTCCTTTGTTGTTTGCAGTGGTGATAGATAGGTTGACAGATGAGATCAGACAGGAGTCTTCATGGACTATGATCAGTGGTGGGTGCCAGGAACTGTGAGGACTTGGCACGACAGGCAGGTGGACACAAATGCAGACTCATGGCTCAGGACGGATTTAGAAAAAGGTTTAATTCAAAAAACAGGCTCTGGTCTATACACAGGGTCACAAGCAGGCAGGCGGAGGTACAGACAGTTGTGAGGCGGCGGAGTGGTCAGTAACGAGCAGAGTTCCAGCACGGGCAAACAGGTGTATCAGAGGAGGCAAAAAAAACGGAGCAGGGTTCAGGCACAGAGAAGCAGGTTAACTGGCTCAGGCAAAAGGCAAGGTCAAAACAGGCGAAGGTCACACACGGCAAGAAAAACAGGCTATGGCAGAAAACACGAGAGGCTTGGAACGAGGCAATATGCACAATGAACTAGCAGTGAGTGGTGGAAGACAAGGGGTTTAAAAGCAGAGGATAATCATGGCGTGATGAGATGCAGGTGCAGGAAAGAAGGCGTGGATGAGTGAGACAAGAGTGGAGTGACAGGTGGGCGTGTCAGACAAAAGCAGCAAGGAGAGGAATGCCACAGAACAAATGTTAAACAATTCCTAAAGTCCCAAACTGAGAAACAGAATCAACAAATGGAAAGGCAGAAACAGAACAGAAAATTAAAGGCTGGATCAAAACTAGAGAAGAACTCAACATGTGGCAGGAGTGTACAGAAAAACCTGAGGGACTAATGTGCTGAAAACAGAGTTACTGAATAACCAGAAAATAAGACAAAGACTAAACTAGAACAGAACTCAATAGGTGGCTGATGTGTGACATAATCCTCAAAACCTAATGTGATAACACAGTATGACTAAATAAAAAGCTGAGACTAAACTAGAACAGAACTTAACATGGCTGAAGTGTAACAGATCATAAAACCAAGACCAAAGTGGAAGAAACAGAAAATAAACATTCAGGGTCAGACAGAAGGACAAAGAGGGAAACAGACGGAGACTGGGGGACAAAACCAGATTCAGGGCAGGTCCAGGGCTAGAGCATGACAGTGGGCACAGTTCCGCTAATCTGCTAATTATCAAAGCTAATGTTTTCATTATTGGATTAGTTTTTCAAATAACTTTGAAAACCATCATCGGATCAGTTATCTTCCGATAAATTTTGGTCCGATAATTTTTAGACTGCTAACATATTATTGTAAGGGTGATGAATAAAGCTTTAACAGTTAATATACATTTTTAAAGTCTGATATTAAAGATTTTAGATCCTACCTGTTAAATGTTTTGTAGTAGATGTACAGTCGTATCCAGAGAAAAGCTGGTTTCAGGAGAAATCACACTGTCCTCTATAATCAGAAGAGAGCTGGTCACAGAAGATAACCAAAATGAGCCCCCCAAATAAATAATAATAATTTCTCTTGACACCATACTAACTAAGCGGCACTATCACCAACGTCATCCAGAGGCATACAGTTTTAACTAATGGTTAAAATTTTAACCAAACTAATTTTGGGCAAGTTATTTAAATTGTCACGTCTGAAGTTTTATAAAGTGAAATTATCAGCTATATGTTTTACTTTTAAAGTATTGCACTAATTTTAAAGGTTTTAGTGTGGACATGGTGTGTCTGCACTCCCCAGTGCATTATGGGTACTGTAAAAGTTCATGACAGGAGAAGTGCATTTGAGACGCTTTGTATATTGTGCCTAAAACTCTCGTGAATATATTCTCTCGGTTTATAGATGTTATTGTGTTTGTTTTATGTAAAAATGCCAGAAGAAGCTCAGGTTGCTTCTCCATTATTTTCAGTTGGAATCACTGTGAGCTAAACCTTTATTACACTTATAAAACACAACTATAGCATATATATTTTGAAAGTACAGGTTGTCCTGAAAAAAGAGACATAAAACTTGATTGTGGGATGCAGGGAGAGCTATTAACAGCAATAATAAAACATTTATGCCAGGCGAGTGAACTGTCAAAAAAATGCCCTCAGACCACAGAGGGTTAAATTTCACATAGATTAAAGGTAGCAGACACAGATTATTTATTTGGAATATTTCTTTTGGCAAGTTTTCACATTCTCTACTGCCATCTACTGGCCAATAGTGTTCATGGCAGTATTCACCCTCAATATTGAGATATCTCATAATCCTTTGTGTGCCAGAGAGTTGCTGCAGTTGATGAAAATAAATAAAAATGTACTATTTTGGTTGTATAATCTTCATTTACAATTGTCATGTTTTCTCTCTAAAATGCAGCAACTCTCTGGCAGGCAAAGGATTATGGGTTAGGGTTTGAGCTTCTATGTGCCAGTAGATAGCAGTGTTCTATGCATTTTGACACCAGTTATATCAGACGGTTGTCTAATCACAACTTGACTTTCGGCTTTTGCAAATGGCTTTTTTTACATATGAAAAAATGGCATATTTTACAAAAGCACATTTATATGTAAACCAACACACACGTCACATTAATATGTTTGTTTTTACATAGAATGAATGAGTCAACCAATCAGGGTTAGTGGAGGCTCATTTTACCCATAATCCCCTTTGTATCTGTGTGTGTTTGTTACAAAACTTCAGAATAAGTGCATTATTTAAAATGAAAATATGTGTTATATTTTAACTTTGTAAAAATGACAGAATTGTCATTAATGTAGTTATTCTATCCAGAATAATTTGATTTATAAATCAAAATCATAAGTCAAAACTGCTTTATTTTCCAAGTCATCTGCATCACAGTGGAACCGCTGTATGCGTTTAAAGAGTAATGATTTTTTTTGGTGACAACCTGGTGATCAGGCTCCCTTTGGTGCGGTAGAATCAAATATGTAGTAAACAGGAGCTTCCCGCAGGGGGCACAGCGCACAAAGACAGAAGTGGTGATTTTTTTTGTTTGGGTTTGTGATCATGGTGTTAAAACTCAATTTTGAAAGTCATGGGTTATCAGTTAGCTGTAGCATCTGATACATTTTTGGGTGGTTTATCGGTTTAGCTTTATAAAAGATAACTTTTCAGTTAGCTGATTAGCTGTTATCGAAGCTAACGTTTTGGTTAGCTGTGCCCACCACTGACGATGATGTTTGCAGATGACATTGCGATCTGTAGTGAGAGTAGAAAGCTGAGTCTAGCCTGCAGAGGTGGAGATATGTTCTGGAAAGAAGGGGAATGAAAGTCAGTAGGCACAAGACTGAGTACATGTGTGTGAATGAGAGGGTGCCCAGTGGAATAGTGTGGTTACAAGGAGTAGAAGTGGTGAAAGTCATTGAGTTTAAATACTTGGGGTCAACTGTCCAAAGTAATGGAGAGTGTGGTAGAGAGATGATGAAGAGAGTGCAGGTAGGGTGGAGTGGGTGGAGAAAGGTGGCAGGAGTGATTTGTGACCGAAGAATATCTGCAAGAGTGAAGGAGAAAGTCTACAAGACAGTAGTGAGACCAGCTATATTGGACGGCTTAGAGACGGTGACACTAACGAAAAGACCGGAGGCAGAGCTGAAGATGTTGTGATTCTCTTTGGGAGTGATGAGAATGGACATGATTAGGAATCAACATATCAGAGGGACAGCTCAGGTGGGACAGTTTGGAGACAAAATTAAAGAGGTGAGATTGAGATGATTTGGACATGTGCAGAGGACGGATCCAGGGTATATAGGGAGAAGGATGCTGAGGATGGAGCCACCAGGCAGAAGGAGAAGAGAGAGGCAGAAGAGCATAAAATGCAGGATAAAATTCAGTAAAGCCTACTGTTAACAAATTTTAAATCCAAGTGTTCTTCAGAAACACTTTGAATAGAATAAACTTTGTCTGTCCCACAAAAACTTCACTGTTAAAAAATATGAATAATTAATTTTAAGAGTTTTACCTTTGCTTGCCTTTTAGGATCTGAGGGCAGTCATAAGTAAAATCTGTACTTTCCTCGAGAAAAACCTCAGCGCAGCAGCTATTGACCAAGTTATTGAAAAATCAACATTTGAGGGCATGAAGAATGACTCAAAAGCCAACTATACGTTTGTGCCAGGAGATCGACTGAAGGGAAGCTTCAT
Organism: Thalassophryne amazonica; assembly: GCF_902500255.1. NCBI lineage: Eukaryota > Metazoa > Chordata > Actinopteri > Batrachoidiformes > Batrachoididae > Thalassophryne > Thalassophryne amazonica. The sequence goes on along the minus strand of NC_047118.1, from coordinate 25,822,925 downwards.
GCGGAAAGGTATTGTCGTATATTTAACTGTCAGGTAGCACGAAGTACTGATAAAATACTGGGTTGAATATCACACACCGCCTTGCCCCCACTTCAGGTAAGATTGGCGACTGGAAGAACACCTTCACTGTTGCCCAGAGTGAAAGGTTTGACCGCATTCTTCAGGAACGACTTGGTGATTTGCCTCTGAAGTTCATCTGGGATTCTGCAGAGGTTCCACAGCAACATTAAACAGAGAGACAGTATCCTCAATGCCAAGAAATTAAGAAGAAAGTGTTTCTTCTTTTATTGTCACAGAGTAAAAGCTTTAAACTATTTGTGTGTCACAAAGAACATGAATGAATACCAAGTGTTGGGTAAGAAAACAGAAATGATCTCAAATTGAACAATCTTTGTCACGAAGAACAAAAATTGTCTCTTGGTCAGTTTGGTGACTTCACTCTCTTAAATTTTGACATTATGGGGAGATAGAACAGTTTCCTATCAGCTAATCAATAATGATAACACAGTCAAGAAACTATTTCAGGAATTGTTACCTGTAAAACATATTTTTATGTTAGGCGTATGTGTATATATGTGACCAGGTGACATATCTTTATGGCCACAGTGGAGTTCCAACACCAGATTGCTTGTACTTGAGGTCGAGTTCTACCATGTCAGCCAAAAGGGGAACCCCCACTAGCCAAAACACTTGGAACAACTTTTCCATCTGGACTTCACCTTGTTACACACACACACATATATATATATATATATATATATATATATATATATATATATATATATATATATATATATATATATATATATATATATATATATATATATATATATATATATATATATATATATATATATGTGTGTGTGTGTGTGTGTATGTGGGTGATTCTTAGACTACGGGCAGTTGTTATGTCCTTTGAACATATTGTATGAAAAACAGAAAAAAAGGGGAAATTTCACACTTTTATAGTTATCTTTACAATGAAAGTGTGTTAAGAAATTTGTTCTAGTAGTCTATGATGACTTTTTCACCTTTCTTCAGCATCATTATATGCAAATATTGCCGTTTTGTGCTTGTCCCACACCCAGACTTTTGATCTTCAATGATAAAAATGAATGGTAAAGAAACGTTTTTTTTAATGTTTTAAAATATCTGGAATAAAATATCAGTAAAATAATCAAAACATATTTGGGGTATTCAATGTCATACAACTGTTGTGATTTTTTTTTTTTAAACAAACTGTAGTTGTCCCACACTATTGCCGTAATTTCCACCACAACATGTAATGTCCCTTTAAACAGTTTGTATGAAAGATTGTTTGGGTAGTTTCTATGGAGATAAACAGTGACATCAGAGCACATGTACATATATAGCGCCAAATCACAACAAACAGTTGCCCCAAGGCGCTTTATATTGTAAGGCAATGGTGTGGTGGAAATTACATTTACAAGGCCAATAGTGCCCGTAGTTAAAGAATCACCCATGTATGTATGTATGTACAATGATGCATTCATTCTCTCCCTCTCGTATGGCTAGCATACTGGCAAAGTATGGAACTATGCTTCCTATCATTTTAAAGTCATTTTATTAGCAATGGAACAGGCCTTGGCCACAGCTTTATCTAAATTTGGGGTCTGTTTGTAATTTCTGTGCTTTCCTGTCGATTTACTGTTGATGAAGTATGAATATGATGAAATACAACTTTGGTGTAGTTTTTCCGGATGACTGATTCTGCTCTTTTTCTCTCTGTCTGAGGTACGTATAACATTGCTTAGGATTGCAGGACTGGCCGCTACAAGCCGCAGGTTGCCGGACTGCCTGTGAGACGCCAGGCCTATCGTGGGCCTGTTGTCGCAGGAACAGGCTGGCTGATGGCATGAGGAAACCTGGATGATCCCTGCTTGTGGTGCAAACACCTGTGTGGACTTCTCATCAGATTCATATTTTTTTCTTTTGTAAATTTGTGTTGTTTGATTTCCTGTTTTCTGTTTCTTTACTTTTGTAAAACTTTGCAAAATTTGTCACTGTAGGAATGGCCAAAGCACTAGGTCACCCCTTTGAGTTTGGTCTGCTTGAGGTTTCTTCTTCAATATCATCAGAGGGAGTTTTTCCTTACCACTGTGTCCTGTGCGCTTGCTCCGGGGGTTGGTGAGGTTACACCTTACTTGTGTGAAGCGCTTTGAGGCAACTTTGTTGTGATTTGGCACTGTAAAAAAATGACATTAATTGAACGGAATGAATTGAAGAGCAAAGAGAAACAAGGATACAGACATGCAGATAACATGACATACCTCCTGATATGTTGCTATTACTAATTTTTATTGTCCACAGCTCTTTAGCTGTGGACAAGGTGTCAACCACCACATTTTCACAACCTTAATATTCCTAAAATCTAGCCATTATGATCAATGAAGCCATCTCCAGGGGTGAAACTAAGCACCAAGAATCATGAAAATCACATTCTGAAGTCTGCATTGAATTGTTTTCATTTTGTTCACATCATAATACCATGAAAGTCAACTACTGCATGGATGAGATGATGACTTCTTGCAGAAGAATCATTTATAAAATATATACGCAGTGAAGTGAATCTAGCCATACAGACACATCTTTACAGAAGTAAAGGTACATTAATGTTCTTCTTTTTCAAAGAGCTGTCTCTCCAGTTCAGTCTGAATTTATTAGACAATTTGAATAAACCTGTCTAAAGTCAGAGTTTGTCCAGGCATTAAAACAAACAGTCCTCTACATCAAAAGACCCTGGAAAAATCTCCAGAAGGGTCCTTCATAGCATTCTTGTTCAGGCCTTATCAGAAAGAAGATCAGTCCCATCATCCAAACACAAAGACCCCTCATGGCAGTGGAACCACAGTGCCACCTAAAGAACAGAACACTGACACCCCCCAGGGTGCAAATAACCCCTCTTAACAAATAAAGGAATTATAAATTTTCCACTGTGCTATTGTAGAGAAGCTTGAATCTTCGACTGGACTGGGTTGCTTGACGCGAGGATGTTTCACTTCAAATCGCAAAAGCTTCCTCAGCTAAAATTCTTACTCTGGTAGTCTGACTTCTGTCTTGACTCTTGTAGAGAAGAATAAACAGACAGCCACAAAAGCTGGAGTTTTGTAAACCTAACCAGACCTCTCCTACCGAGAGGCTGACTGCTATAGGCTGGTGACTAAACAATTGCTCTAATTAGTGTAGTGAAGTGAAAACTGTTTATTCCGAACATTTGATACAACAACAAATACAAGATAGATCAGTGAAAACAACAACAAAAAAAGTTCCTAATGTGTACCCAACATGTCCGAAAAGGGGTAGGGTGAAGCATCAGCTTATTTATCCCTACCCCTTCTTCCCCACAACCAATAATACCCTTTGCCACATATATACATAGATTCCTCCACACATAAACCTATATATATATACATACATACATACATACACACACACATATATATATATATATATATATATATATATATATATATATATATATATATATATATATATATATATATATATATATATATATATATATATATATACATATATATATATATATACACATATATATATACACACACATACATACATACATACACCTACACAACCCTCATTACCCTTCCTCCTCCCTATACCTAGAAAAAAAAACATATTTTTGTACCGCTGTTTGAACTGGTTCATGCTTGGACATTGCTTGAGCCCCACTCCCAATCTGCGAACCGATTGGGAGTGGGGCACCTATTGTGCTCTATTAAGCACCCTCCTAATGACAGGGCAGCTGTCCCTCCTAATGATGGGATGGCAGCCTCTCTTGATGGCTCCCTTGACGACTCTCCTGATGACGTGAATGACTCATTACCATGAACAAAAGACTGAAACTGCTTTGACCTGAGTACCCCATTGTAAACAGAGGACAAAGCGTGTCTCAGACCCCCTCCCCGGTTAAGGCTGGGTTTCAACTGTTTCACATAGAATGCCTCTTTGACCCCTCTCTCAAACCGTTTCTTCTCTCTGGCTAAGATTTAGGGGGAATTACTACAGGCAGATCCATGGTTGTGTGATGGGGTCTCCGGTATCCCCCATTGTGGCCAATCTGTACATGGAGCAAGTGGAGAAGACAGCCTTGACGTCTTTCACGGGCATCTCTCCCAGTCACTGGTTCAGATATGTCAATGACACAACTGCAGAGGGAAGGGCTAAAGAACAACAACTTGTACGGAAAGCCCTCACAGTATGTGGGTACCCACGATGGTCCTTGGACAAAGTGCAGAAGTCCCAGAAAACAAAGAGACCAGATAGACAGGAGACGGAGACAAGAAAAAGAGGAGTGTCTCTCCCTTATTTAGCAGGAGTAGGGGAAAAACTACAGAGGATCTTCAGACAGCACAAAATCCCAGTTTACTTTAAACCGGTTAACACTTTGAGACAGAAATTAGTTCACCCTAAGGACAGGATCCCTAGTTACAAACAGATCAATGAAGTGTATTCTATCAGATGTCAGGAAAACTGTAATGAACACTACATAGGTGAGACTAAGCAACCTTTACACAAAAGGCTATACCAGCACAGCAGAGAGGGCGCAAATGGACCTCAGTCTGCAGTTCATCTCCACCTGAAAGACACTAACCACACGTTTGAGGACAAGGAAGTTAAAATCTTAGCCAGAGAGAAGAAATGGTTTGAGAGAGGGGTCAAAGAGGCTTTCTATGTGAAACAGTTGAAACCCAGCCTTAACTGGGGAGGGGGTCTGAGACACGCTTTGTCCCCTCTTCACAATGGGGTACTCAGGTCAAAGCAGTTTCAGTCTTTTGTTCATGGTAATGAGTCATTCACGTCATCAGGAGAGTCGTCAAGGAAGCCATCAGGAGAGGCTGCCATCCCATCATTAGGAGGGACAGCTGCTCTGTCATTAGGAGGGTGCTTACTAGATACTTACTAATAGGTGCTAATTAGAGCTATTGTTTAGTCACCAGCCTATAGCAGTCAGCCTCTCGGTAGGAGGGGTCTGGTTAGGTTTAAAAACTCTTTTAAAAGACCCTGGACAAGGGAACGGCCTCTTACCCTCTCTTACACTTTTTACATTTATTGCTGGTTGTCCAACAGCCTCGTGCGCACTGCAGGCGTGATCTCTTTTCCGGATTTTAAGTCCGACCAGGTGGTTTTTGTTCCATTGTTCTTTTGCTTCATAGTCTTAGTGTTTCTTTTGTCTGTAACATTTGTTGTTTATGCACCAGATTTAATAACTTTTAAGGCTTGAGTCAAGTTCTCTGATTTATAGACAACTTCCAAGCGGAGTTTTTCAGATTTAGAGCAAATTTGCCAAAAGTGTTTTAGTTAACTTTCATTCCCTCCACAACGTTCTTTGCCAAGCCTTGAACTTTTTCTAAATGTTTACAAAGACTTTAAATCAAACTTCCACAAGTTTTTTTTAAGCTGCTAGAGCATTTTTGTGAACAAGCACCTAAACCTTCGTCCATGAGTTGATTGGAACCAACTTTGATAGACCCAGAGAACCATCATTCGATACGGCTGGCAAAATGAGACAGACCCAGATAAACAAACACACACACACACACAAATTGCACAGTGTCCTATCAAAGCCACGTCCTCATATAGTCCAGTAATATTAGGTCATTATTTTTGGCCAAGGTTGGATGAAAATTGATGAATGCAATCCTTTCATCATCCTGAACAACATACACCATACTAAAAGTCCCCATGTATCCTCCTTTTCTGGTTTCATGCATCATCGGCCGGCCTATAGACCAAAACTTGAGCATGGTCCCACTAACCCCAAGGTCTGTGCCTAATAAAACTTTCCTTTCAAATGAATTTGTCACCTCCTGCCAAATGGATATTATGTGTGTGACGGAAACGTGGATCCATGCCTGCGACTATATGCTGTTTTCTGAAACTCCTTCCTCCTGATTGTTTTTTCTTTAGCTCACCCATTAGGTTTTTCCATGTGGTGAATGATCTCCAAAAGAAATGGACAGGAAACAGACTTCAAAGTTTAGATGTTATATTGAAATAGTTCAAACACTGATACAGTGAGTCATCTGCAGCACTGGGGTCTCTGAACCAGATTACATGCAAACATCTAGAACAAAGAGCCCAGATTTTCTTTCTATGCCAACTTTTGTTCCTCCAGCTGGCCCCATGTGGGCGGTCCTTAGCATGTCGTGAATCAGCGGCTATGTGATTGGCTGCAAAGTGAAGTAGGCGGGTATTAGCGGGTGTCTGCTCACGTTGCTTTCAAGGCTATTATGTAAAAATCTTAGTGTATGTCTGCGTGTCACACAACACAGAGTGTTCCATCATGTCGTCCAAATAGATGAGAATACTTTGGTTTTATCAATTAGACATCTATAAAAAGATCAGATGGTTTTATCAATTACACAGCGATAAAAACATCACATAGTTGTGCCAAATGCAAAGACATTTTGTACCTCAGCCATTTTGAAAAGTAATTAGGTAGAGATCAGATAGTTACAAGGACCAGCCACCCGCGTCAGGAGGGTGGCTGGTGTCTCCCTTAGAGAGACAGTGGAGAGCCTGGAGTAGAGCTGCTGCTCCTTTGCATTGAAAGGAGTCAGCTGAGGTGGTTCAGGCATCTGGTAAGGATGCCCCCTGGGCGCCTCCCTAGAGATGTGTTCCACGCACATCCATCTGGGAGGAGACCCTGGGAAGACCCAGGACTAGATGGAGAGATTAGATCTCCATCCTGGCCTGGGAATGCCTTGGGATCCCCCAGTTGGAGGTGGTCAATGTGGGCAGGGGAAGGGAAGTCTGGTGTCCCCTGCTAGAGCTGTTGCCCCTGCAACCTGAACCCGGATAAGCGATTGAAGATGAGTGATGAGATGAGTGATTCCTTTGATTATTCCCAGTGTGTTTCTGGCCCGACTGATGAAACGGGCCAGAGCTGTTAAAACTGTCAAAACTGCCTATTTCTCCACTTTAGTCACAAATAATAGCCATAAGCCTCAGGTCTTGTTCAATGTTTTGAACTCTTTTATTAATCATAGTGATATCTCCCCTCTTATGCCAATGCGTACTCTTTGTAATAATTTTTTAGAATTTTTTAATCAAAAAAGTGTCTGCCCTCAGACCAGCTCACTCAGGCATTAGGCCCATCATGAACCCTGATCTTTCTCTGTGTTCTTCTGCCATCGATCAGTTTAAGCCTTTGTCCTTCTCCCAGTTTTCTGATGTAGTCAACCATCTGCATCCTACAAACTGTTCCTTAGACACCGTTCCTCCTCGTCTCCTCAGAGAAGTTTTTTACTCAGTGGGAGTCACTATTTTGTTGCTGGTTAACACCAGCCTTCGGCTGCGTCCCTTTAGCTTTTAAACATGCTGTGGTGAAACCTTTAATTCAAAAGAAAAATGGCAATCCTTCCATCCTTTCAAATTTTAAGGCCCATATCTCAACTCCCCTTTTTAGCCAAGATTTCAAAGAGAGCTGTCTACATCCAGCTGCAGTTGTCTTTAGCTCAGCATGACATCTATGAAAAGCTTCAGTCTGGCTTCAAACCGAGACATAGCACCAAAACCGCTCAACTGAGAGTTTTTAATGATTTGATTTTAGCTCTTGACTCAGGTAGTCCTGCCATCCTGATGCGTTTAGACTTGTCAGCTGCTTTTGACACAGTGGACCACGCGATCCTGTTGCATCATCTTGATGAGTGTGTGGGAATTCCAGGCTCTGCTGTCAGCTGGTTCAGCTCTTGCCATTCAGAGTGGAGATTCTCTGTACAGTTGGGTCACTTTTCTTCAGATGTGGCCCCACTGACCCGTGAAGTTCCTCAAGGTTCCATTCTAGGCCCTATTCTGTTTCTTTTGTATATGTTGCCCTTTAGCAGCATTTTTCAAAAAATATCAAATTTCTTTCCATTGCTTTACTGGTGATGTCCAGATTTACCTGACATTGAGGTCATTAGGTAATGACCCAGTACAGTCATTACTGGATTGTTAGAATGAGGTTAAATCAGGGATGAGTGCTAGTCTACTAAATCTTAATGAATCCAAGATGGAGATGATCCTGTTTGGGGGGAGTACCTCCACAGCCTGCTCTGCTGATGTCCTGGGCACCCTGAGTTCCAACATTTAGCCCTGTGTGAGCAACCTTGGGGTGATTTTTGAGAGCCATTTTAAATCTGATAAGCAGATAGGGCTGTTGTTAACACAAGTTTTTTTTTTTTCCCCCAACTCCACCTCTTAGCCAAGACCAAGCCCCATTTTTTCGAGACTGGCCTTTAGAAGGTTATCCAAAGTAGACTAGACTATTGTAATTCCCTGTACGTTGGCTTGGATCAGTCCTCTCAACTGTCTTCAGCTTATCCAGAATGCTGCTGCTTGTCTTCTTTTGGACAAGAAAAAGCGCGGCCATATTACACCAGTTTTGGCCTCACTCCACTGGCTCCTAGTCTGATATCATGTTGATTTTAAACTTCTTTTAATTGTTTGTAAAGCCCTCGATGGCCTGGCCCCTGTGTACCTCTCCAAGCTTTTGCTCTGTTACACCCCAACCAGAGCCATAAGGTCCTCTGACCAACTGTTGTTGGAGGTGCCTACAACCAGATTAAAGACTAGAGGTGACAGGGCCTTTGGAATAGTGTCTCCTTCCATATCAGATCATCCCTGACCCCAAAGACTTCTTTTCTATGATGTTTCCCAAATGAGCAAATGCTACTCTTATTTTCTATTTTATTCTATTTTCTTATTCTTTTTTATTGGTTTCTCTAATGTTATTTTTAACTCATTTGTATATTATTGTATTATTATTGGGCGTGAACTGGTGCCAATTTTTATTGTACAGCACTTTGTTTGACCGCTGTCATTTAAATGTGCTTTAGAAATGAAGTTTGAGTTCAGTTGAGTTTGAAAGACAAGATTGCTTCAAAATGAAACAGATCTTATATTATGAAATGAAGTAGATGTGCTTGTGAGTGATCACATGGCAGCAAGAAGTCAGGTCTGTTCTGTACAATTCTATATGGCTGTTGCCATGGAAAGAAATTCAGAAAAACCAGACATTTGTCTATCAGCTTAGGGAATAACGGAATACATGTAACGGCGTTACATAATTAGAATACAAAAAAAAAAAGGTAACTGTATTCTGCTACAGTTACAGAAAAAAGACGTATTCAGATTACAGGTATATTTAGTAAAAAATAGGGATTAGTTTGCAGGATTACAATTTTAATGCATTTTATGATATTATCTGTATATAATATTTTTTTTTCCATTGAAACGAAAACGTCCCTTCATGGACAGTGACATGATGTCTCCTAACTGGGCAAAATATTGATGAAGCACCTGGATGTTAATGCATTTTTAGTGGAGATTCGCGACTGAACACACTCAGAAAAATGCTCACAAAATACATGTTAAAATACCATTTTGACCTGGATATCAAGCCAGTAAAATTAAATGACATTAAATTATGTCAGGAAAGTATTAAACTTACTCTGACACACACACATTCCCAAATATTAGTGTTGAAAGTTACACGGATTTGCGCTGTTCAAGCTGCTGAGCTGAGGTGTCCTGCTGCAGCAGCTGCTGTTCAACGCAGTGCAGCTTCTAAAACCATTACAATACACACACATTTATATATATTTTTACACAATTATCCTTTATTGACCGAGTTTTATTCATGAAGTCAGTGGTGTGGGTACACATCTCTATGTGTGGATGTGACTGTGAGCGGCACAGCGCGGGTCATTATCATCTCATTATTTTAAGGTGCAAATTAAAAAAAATCCCCAGTCTTGTCGAACAATTTTAATCACTAACAACAAGTATTTTAACTAGACATTGGTCTAGCAGTGGAAAATATCAACTAGACATAAGTGAAGAGTTAATGGTCCATGTCATCGGGCGACACAGGTACGGCAGGAGACATACAGCTGTTTATCTATGGAAGTAAATCTGTGCCATCAGAGTTTTAAATTGAATTTTTAAGGCTGAATTTTTTTTAGTAAGAAAATTTTTAAGGTTGAATTTTTTTAGCATCAAAATCAGAGTTTGAAGTTGAATTTTGTAAGGTTGAATTTGTTTAGTATCAAAATATTCAGCCTAAAAAAAATTCAACCTAAAAAAAAAAAAAAAAATTCAACCTCAAAAATTCAACCTCAAAGAACAGAAACGCAGGGAGAAGCAATCGATCCCTGACTCAGTCATCCAAAGTTCAGCCAATCACATTTTGCTCCATTGGTCTTGTGACACTGACACCAAATTGGAGGAAGAAGAAGAAGGAGGCATGATGGACACTGGAGGAAGACAAAATGGACGCGATGGAGCTTTGGTGAGTGTTTATTTTTTCTGCTATGTGTTTGTGAAATTCACCAATAGACACATCCGTTCATGAACCGGATTAATGCAGTGGCATGTGTGCAAATTGCATTAGCAAGTAGCTAGCAATGTGTGAGAAATGATTTGATCCACCAACATGAATAGCCTTTTTTGCTTAACGATTCCCTTATCAGTCCTTTTGTTCACATTACGCAGGAGCGGCTGTTGTTTATCGCAAAAAATGGTCGTTTCTCTACGTTGATTTCAGAGCCGCTGCTTCAAAGTGGTTGAAGCTTGAAGCAGTGCTTCGACCCATTGCTTTGTGGTTTCTACAAGTAGCGCTAACAGTGTGTGACAAATGATTCGATCCACCGACATCAATAGCCTTTTTTGCTTTAACGATTCCATTATCAGTCCTTCAGTTCACATTATGCCGGAGTGGCTGTTGTTTTTGAGGGTGTTTATCGCGGAAATGGTCGCTGCGTCAAGATGATTGAAGCTTGAAGCAGTGCTGCGACCCACTGCTTCGGTGGGTCTCTGGTTCGTTGCTAATCAGAAGCGGCAGATCCGCAAATTCTTCGTTAACCTCCCTCAAAGTCATTTAAAGATGTCACTTTTGTGCGGATTAAAGTCACTAACTGAGACGCTTGTCTTGTTGCGGGCAAGAAACAAGATTCGTCCTTCTGCAAACGCTCCGCAGCTGTCTGCCGAGTAAAGATTGAAAGATAGATTTCGGTCGAAATTAATAACTTCAAAGCAAATCACCGTTTTAAGTCAAATGACACCTGTGTCCAAACGCTGTAGTACAAATCACAAACTACAACCGACCAAAGCCAGTTTTTTTTTGTCTCCTCCACCAAAAATAAATGTCTTCTTTTCTTTTTGAATTACATCCTGATGTGCACGCAGCTGGCTGCAAGAGCTCCGAGGCAATGGAGTCACATGTGTCATTAAAACCTGAAAGGAAATGCTTTTGACAAAAACTACAGATTTTGTGTATTTCTATTTTTGTCCAGAGATCTAGGATCCATCATGTCGAGATTTTATTTTATTTATTTTTTTATGTCCAGAGATCAATTTCATATTTATTTATTTACTTTAAGACTCAATAAAATGTTGACATAGAAAACCTGTAAAGCCTACTTTTAGTACACAGAAAATTCACAAGAGGTATTGATAAGGGAATTGATAAAGAACTGGATCGATAAGCGGAATCGATATCAATAAGATTTTATCAATACCCACCCTTGGTGAGCATACGCAAACCCAAAGCAGCGAGTATGATGACTGAAAGCACATTAAACCGTGACAGTGTTAAAGGCCTTTTACACTGCATGCGTTCAGGGTGTTAAACGAGATGCGGATTGCTCTAAAAAAAAAAACTCTTTTTGATGAGAAGTGTCGTGTTTCTTGTCATCAAGTAGCAACAGTCAAAATTCAACCCAATCCAACTTTCACCACTTTGCACTGACATACCTTCGCGCTGTCCAATAGAAATGAGGCATCAAGCCAAAACACAGAAGACTTCAGTGCAGAAATGTGTCCCAGAACTGCTAATTTATATACAGTTTTCTGAAGAAACTCCTGACAGTTTTTTTTTAACTTAGGATTTTCTGATTACTGTACATTCTGAAGTTAAAAACAATCATTTCATACATTATAAAACTTGTAATTAAAATAGTTTTGAGAAACCTTTGTTCATCTGTAAATTATAACTAACTTGCTTCAGATAAGATGACTTCTTGATTAACATTATAAGGAACCTTGGACATTTATTTTTAGACAAAATAGCATGAAAATGAACGTGTACATTTTAAGTCTAGTACATTCATCCATTCATATAGCAGGCTTGGTGGACAAGTGGTTGGTGCGCTTTGCCTCAGTGTGGAAGGTTCCCAGTTTGAACCCCACCCCTGCCACATTTCTCCATGCAATGTGAAGTTGTTTGGATTTGCTGTGGTGACCCCCGAGTGCAAACAAGGGAGCAGCCGAAGGGTCTTTCTTAGATTCATTCATTCATATCTACATTTCAACCAGGAAAAAAAGACACCGTAATGCACAATAGGGGTGGGGCTTCTTTCTACCTGTGCAAGTGTCTTTTTGACCGAACGCTGATTTCATGGACATGTTTAATGATTCTTTCAGTTAATGTTAAAATATATAAGCAAACAGCTTTTTCAAATAATAAAATAGTTTCTCTTTAAAGAAAAAAATTTATCCAGTCTGCTGTTGTAAAGTTTTTTCAGTGTCTTTGAAAATTGTGACAGTAGAGACACAGGCCTGTAGTTAGTAAAAAGATGCTTGCTGCCAGATTTGAATAAAGGTATCACTTTTGCCAGAACAAATCAGTCTTCTCTCAGGTCTTCTTCCAGGGTCTACTTCCAGATCAGTTGCCTCAGAAGGGGAGATTATTGGTATTGTTTTATTAAGAGTGCTGTAACATTTGATAGGGGGACAGTATCCCTAATTTGGTGTCTAAGGCAGTGGTGATGCATTTGAAGACAAATGTCTTATACACAGGACCAGTACAGGTACTGCTAAAGTCAAGTCAGTTTGAATGAAATAAAATCAAGGTACAAGCCCAGCAACTTACCAAAACATTCTACCAACTCTGTCAACTATTAGGTTATTGATACCAAATTCATAGCCAATCCCTCAGCACGTCTTTAGTTCCGTAAGGCTCTGGTTACAGGGCCGTCAAATACAATATTATTTGGAAGTAATTTACAACACTCTTAACTAAATGTGTGGAATATTCTCTTTTTTTTTTTTTTTTTTTTTTTAACTAGAATGAATATATTTAGCCATCAATGAAATGGCTGAGAATTATTCATATAGTCCAGTCACAGTGTCTCTGGTCAGGTTACTCATCTTTGCATGTTGAAATAGATATAACTGATTCGATCCACAAATTTTTTTTTTTTTTTTTTTTTTTGCAATTTAGATCCACCAATTTAGATTCATCGCCCCCCCATCTTAGGGTGCTGATGCTGCAGAAGAGTAGACAGACAAAGGAATATGACACGAGATGCAGTCACATAGTTATTCACGTCGGCGGCAATAATGTCAAAATTCCTTTGTTTAATAAAAGTGATCAGTTTTTATGCATTTTAATGCTGCTCCACGTTATTTTTTTATTACAGCTCTTATATGGAAAGAGCTGTAATGGCTTATTTTATCTCTTTCTTTGTATGTTTTGGATCCGTGTGTGCCAAATAAAGTCACTCATTTATTCAAATATAATCATGTGAATTTTTTTTAATCAATTTCTGTAATTAATAAAAGTTATCAGTTTTAATAACTTAAGACCGTGATGTAGCAGACCAGGCCTCTGGTGTTTAACACCCTGAATGTGTGCAGTGTAAAAAGCCTTTAACACTGTCACGGTTTAATGTGCTTTCAGTCATCATACTCACTGCTTTGGGTTTGCGTATGTTCACTAAGGGTGGGTATTGATAAAATCTTATTGATATCGATGCCTTTATCGATTCCGCTTATCAATCCAATTCTTTATCAATTCCCTTATCAATACCTCTTGTGAATTTTCTGTGTACTAAAAGTAGGCTTTACAGGTTTTCTGTCAACATTTTATTGAGTCTTAAAGTAAATAAAAATAAATAAATAAATAAATATGAAATTGGTCCCTGGATCCAAGATCTCTGGACAAAAATAGAAAAACAAAATCTGTAGTTTGTCAAAAGCATTTCCTTTCAGGTTTTAATGACACAAATGTGACTCCATTGCCTCGGAGCTCTTGCAGCCAGCTGCGTGCACATCAGGATGTAATTCAAAAAGAAAAGAAGACATTTATTTTTGGTGGAGGGGACAAAAAAAACAAACAAAACAACTGGCTTTGGTCGGTTGTGATTTGTACTACAGCGTTTGGACACAGGTGTCATTTGATTTAAAACGGTGATTTGCTTTGAAGTTATTAATTCCGACCGAAATCTATCTTTCAATCTTTACTCGGCAGACAGCTGCGGAGCGTTTGCAGAAGGACGAATCTTGTTTCTTGCCCGCAACAAGACAAGCGTCTCAAATAGTGACTTTAATCCGCACAAAAGTGACATCTTTAAATGACTTTGAGGGAGGTTAACGAAGAATTTGCGGATGTGCCGCTTCTGATTAGCAACAAACCAGAGACCCACCGAAGCAGTGGGTCATAGCACCGCTTCAAGCTTCAATCATCTTAACGCAGGTACCATTTCCGCGATAAACACCCTCAAAAACAGCCACTCCTGCGTAATGTGAACAAAAGGACTGATAAGGGAATCGTAAAGCAAAAAAGGCAGTTCATGTTGGTGGATCGAATCATTTGTCACACACTGTTAGCGCTACTTGTAGAAGCAACGAAGCAATGCGTCGAAGCACTGCTTCAAGCTTCAACCACTTTGAAGCAGCGGCTCTGAAATCAACGTAGAGAAACGACCATTTTTTGCGATAAACACCCTCAAAAACAACAGCCGCTCCTGCGTAATGTGAACAAAAGGACTGATAAGGGAATCGTTAAGCAAAAAAGGCTATTCATGTTGGTGGATCAAATCATTTCTCACACATTGCTAGCTACTTGCTAATGCAATTTGCACACATGCCACTGCATTAATCCGGTTTATGAGCGGATGTGTCTATTGGTGAATTTCACAAACACAAATAGCAGATAAAGTAAACACTCACCAAAGCTCCATTGTGCCCATTTTATGTTCCTAATCAAACTGTATATTGTATCATTTCAAAACCATCATAAATCAGTTGAACACCTATCAAAGCATAGTCATACACATTTTCATTCATTTGACATCATGATAAAACCCTTAAACACAGTATGGCACGAGTATACACTCTATTCAACTTCATTCATTCAAAACAATATCTAGTTCATTTAAACATGCATGGTGTACATACTTCTAAACATTTGTTACTTTTTGTAAATAATGAACACAAAACCTTTTATTCAGTTTGGTAACTTTTAGCATTGTTAGCATGCAAAGCTAATTATGAGTAAAATAGCATATTTTCATTTATTCCTTACAACTGATATGTTAAACATGGTGCGAATGCTATGTGAAAGACTAAAGTAAGATAATTTTATGTTTACTGAACAAGTAGCAGACTTTTTTTGTTTTGTATATTGTTCTGCAAGCCACTTTTAATTACAAATTCATCCGCACACCGCCTGAGTTTTCATTATCCTTCATTTGTTTGGCATTTTTTGTTGAAAATTTAGCAGGTGAACATTGAGTTTGTGTAACACAATATTGTGGGTGCTCTTAATTCATAATGTGAAGTAAAACAGAGCATTCCATGTAAAAGAAACAGTTTTATTTGTCACGGCCCTCCCCTGCCTGTTGTGGGAGGCTCCCCACGGCAGGCAGGGGTGGGGCTGCTTGAGTGGTGGCACCTGTGCTGTGCTGTTAAATTGTTTGTGCTGTGCTCATTCACTCTCTCTACTCTCTCCCCACCAGGTAACACATTTGGTGTGTCTTCAGTTCATCTTTCGTTCCAGTTACTTTTGGTTTTCACATGCCAACACATTCGCATTCACATATTCACTCGCATTCATGCACTGCATACACCACTGATTCTTACTCACATTTGCCTACCTTGTATTTATGTTGCATTTTATTGTTTGTCAAATAAACCATTTTAATTGGCCTGAACCTCTTGAGTTATTTCCCCACAGTTAGTTTTGTTTGGGTTGTGACTTGCCGTCGAGCCAGGCTTGTTACACGTGGGGGCTCGTCCGGGATTTGAACCCGGGACCTCTCGCACTGAGCAGGATTACTATTGAAACAACACATCAGTAGGGTAAAACTAACCTGTCTCACGACGGTCTAACCCCAGCTCACGTTCCCTATTAGTGGGTGAACAATCCAACGCTTGGTGAATTCTGCTTCACAATGATAGGAAGAGCCGACATCAAAGGATCAAAAAGCGATGTCGCTATGAACGCCACAAGCCAGTTATCCCTGTGGTAACTTTTCTGACACCTCCTGCTTAAAACCCAAAAAGTCAGAAGGATCGTGAGGCCCCGCTTTCACGGTCTGTATTCATACTGAAAATTAAGATCAAGCGAGCTTTCTGAGGTTTCTGTCCTCCCTGAGCTCTCCTTAGGACACCTGCGTTACCGTTTGACAGGTGTACCGCCCCAGGCAAACTGCCCACCTGCCACAGGCTATTTTTGCTTAATAAACTGTACTATGTGGTCAAGACTATTTATATTTAGTTTCTTTTGTCTGTATTAGCATATTTGATATTGGAGTAATCCAAAAGTAATTGACAGTAATCAAATTACATTACTTTAATATTATGGTACTTGGATTATGTTACTGACTACATTTTTCAATCGGTAACTAGTAACTGTATCGGAATACATTTTTAAAGTAACCCTCCCAACCCTGTCAGCCACTGAGTAAGAGCACGACTTTTATGGAAATGAGAGCAAAGATGAGTTCAATTCCGATTCAGTGACGTCATGGTCTGGTCTGTTCGTCTGGCTTGTGTTTTCTTTATTTCCCACCAGGTGGCGTGTAAGCGGAGCAGAGCACCTTGAGACCTCACCTGGAGCTCATTTCCACTTGATCAGCAGCTGCTGTATTTAAAGCCTGATGATGCAGCTCACTATCGCAGAGACTTGATTCACTGATGAAGATGACGACAATTGATGACTGATGGTTGAGTGAATGAATGAACGCACTACGGAATCTACCTAACAACCTTCTGCTTCTGTTCAGCCGTCAGACAGCATACTTCCTAACGTAATCCAGGTTCTCTATTTACCGGAATAGAGCCTGCGACTTTGGCGTTCCCTCGTGCCTCCCTGTTTGAGCTTCTAGGCCAGTTTGTGTGATCAGCTTCCACCTGCAGCTTGCCTCTGCACTTTTCTCTGCTGTGCACCTGCCAGTGAAGATTCTGATCATAAACTCAGCCTGGAAGTATTTTGCTGTGTAATCTGACCTTGAACAATCTTAAAATAACTGTCTGCGTTGCGAAGTGCTTTGGACTCACCTCAGCCTCTCTTCCTCCTCAGAACCGCAGCTCCATTGCGACTACCTGGTACCGGCTCCTCTCTGGTCCAGTCTTCGCTGTGGCTTCCTGGTTCCACCGCCTGGAGCGAGCCATGTCCTCCACTCAACAGACCATCTGATTATCTTTTGTTGTTGTTTTGGGTTAAGTGTGAATAAATCTTCAGTAATTCATTCTTTACCTTCCCGTTTCCTTGCATTTGGATCCAGTTTAAATCCTGGGTCGGTCTAACTCTGCACCCAACCATAACACTTTGGTACTCAAAAATGAAACATTTGATTTCCAGATGGCTGATGAAGAACATTTTGATGAATGTGACTTCATCCATGACTGAAAATCCATGTAAACTAAATTCTCTTTAATAACCTTTCATGTAGGCAGTCAAAGAGAGGAATAATGGAAAAGCAGAAAAATTCCAGCCATAATAAATATCACGCCTGTGTGCATATTATTTGGTGTTCCATGTGATGCCTGTAAATCCAGAACCTAAGTGCTGTTTAGATGTTGTTTAGGTTGTGTTGAGAAAGTGAATGCACGGACCCACGTTAGGGGGTGTAAATGAGCGGTCATAGGATACGAATAAATCACAATTTATTATGCAAGGTGCAAACAAGGTTTCAAAAATATGCAAAGTCCAATTCAGTAACCAATGGTGACATGTGGGCAGGCCCGAGGGTAGGAGGCGCCTATCCAGAGAAGAGCCGGGACCCACATAGTTCCACCGCCAGGCAGAGGTCTGCAACACACCAGAACCGCCAAGCCCTGGTACCCCAGGTGGCCACCGCTCGAGGCTGTCAGACCGGTACTGCTGGCAGGAGCAAAAACTAATTAGGTGGGTGTGTGTACACCCAGCAAACAGTCAGCAAAGCACAGTAATCCTCCTGAAGGAAAAAAATCCAAAAACTCCCAGAGTGCAGAGGAAAACTGAGAACGTGCAGTACCAGTAGTATACTTAGAAAAGTGGAATGTGAAGAGTGGAAACGCCAGCTCCTCCAAACTTCCACAAACCCAGCTCCAAGCTGAAAATATACACAGGTCACGACTGTAAAGACTTCAGTAACAATGAATGTGCTAACGGCACAAAGAAGCTGAGTTGGTTACCTGTTGGGTAAGCTGATAACTCGGCAGAGTTATGGTGTCTTTCCCAGGCTTTTATGGTGTGGTGATGATGATGACAAACAGCTGATGACAGCCTAGCGATGCGCACCTGGTGGTGCCAAAAGAGGCCAACAGGCCAGTGCGCCCTCTTCAGGGCAAAAAAGGTGCCCGCATGGCAGGGTGCCATCTGGTGGTGGGCCAGCAGTACCTCCTCTTCAGCGGCCCACACAACAGGTTGTTGAGTATTGACTCATGACCCATGCGATGGTCAAAGCTTGGAGTCATATTTTATGAACACTGATGGCACGGCCCAAGCAGAGGGTCGCCCTTTGAGTCTGGTCTGCTTGAGGTTTCTTCCTCAAATCATCAGAGGGAGTTTTTTCTTACCACTGTCGCCTGTGTTCTTGCTCTAGAGGTTGGTAAGTTAGACCTTACTTGTGTGAAGCACCTTGAGGTAACTTTATTGTGGTTTGGTGTTATATAAATGAAAATAAATTGAACTGAAAATTAAATTGGAATTGTTACAGAAATATTATTGTATTGTAAATATCAGTGGTGGTTTATGCAAATAAACCAGAACTTTTGAGGTTTGAAAATCAGGGTTTTTCAAAAGGGTTTTCATCTGAACTCTGTCATGTCAGTCTTATAAAGACCATGTGGCCGAACAACAGAGATTTCTCTCCGTTTTCTTCCAGGTACAAATCCAAGAACTCCTCAGAACTCTTTGGAGTCTCCAGCTCAGCCAAGATCTTACTGAAGCGATAATAGGAGACAATGGTGTCCTTTGGGTTTCGCATCACATAGATCTGGCCAAAAAAAGTATTCTGATTGAAGTGAATGTTGCTTAGTTCTTTCACAAAGCTATGATGAGGTGCTGGTGTGAAGTTTTTCTGGGTTCCCTTTGTTGTACAAAAGTCGCTGGTCTCTTCAAAACTGTTTCATTTTGTATGTTTATATACGTTTAAATAAAATAAATAAATTCAGATTAAACCTAAAAGTCTCAACTGTGAGGTCATTATCATTTATTTTGATCATCAATCGTCCCTCTGTGGCGAGGATGATTGCCTCTTGGTTGAGTCCTGGAGGGGAGGATGGATTCAACCCTGGATTCTACATCCAGGGTTGATCTAGAAATGTCTGTGCGTGACGTTGCTTTAATGTTGGAATGTTGTTGCAAACCAACAAACACACGAACCTTAGACAGGTCAGATCCCATTGGTTGACAATTCATCTCCTGCTCCGTCTGATCCGCCATTAAAGACTTTATATTGCACCTGAACTCCATTAGCTGTTTCCAGAGGTGGGACGAAGTCACTGTCAAGTCTTTCTCAAGTCATGAATTGCCAAGTCTCAAGTTTCAAGTCAAGTCTCAAGGCAGCTTGCAAACAACAGGTGGTCATTATGACTTGAGACTTGACTTGCTGGTGACTTCGTCCCACCTCTGGCCGTTGCATGTTCAGGGTTCCTGTTGGGCTTTCATGGTTACCGTAGTGGCAAATTCCCCACCGATCTGTTACCCAAGTGTCACAACACGGACAAGGGGTTGGACTTTGACATCATCAAAATACAGCTAACTTCAAAACCTTGTCATTGTCTGAATTTTTATGGATCAGAAACAGTTTTCTCTCTCCTACTCTGTGTGTGTGTGTTATTTTTCTTGTGTATAGATTGTGTATGTAATGAGAAACCCAAAGGACATTGTCACATCTTTCTACCACTTCTGTCAGGTAGTGGTTGGCCTGGAGACCCCAACAAGCTTTGACGCCTTTTTGGAGCAGTATTTAGATGGAAACGGTGAGGTGACCATGTAAACTGCAGTGATAAGAATTTTAAAAATAGTAAATAATTAAGCACTTAATGGGGGGGGGGGGGGGGGGGGATTGTGCTGAAAAAGTGCCAGCAGCAGTGAATTCATGATTGTGTTTGTTGTGTGTGATGACAGTTACTGTACAATATTGTATAATGTGTAGAGTAATTATATTTGGAGGCTTCTTACCCTGTAAAATACAGTATGGGAATGAACACTAAAGAATCCACAAACTTTGATGCATTAAATCAATCCAACACCACCTTTATTTTGCTCACTTAAAATTCCAAATTAATGCCTGACAGAGCTGCTCACGTCTGCAAGGTTATAGGAAGGTACTGGTTTGAATCCTACTTTGTTTGAGTGTCAGTGACCCACCGTGAAGCACAATAGCATGCTCACAGACCTAAGACAACGTGATATTATTTGTTGAACATTTTTCCAAGCAAACTGAAAAATCATACCATCAACATTGTTAAAATTTTTGAAACTGAACTGTTTTTGACGTGTTACAGTTCCAGCAGGATCCTGGTTTGATCACATCAGAGAGTGGCACGCAACAAAAGACGAGTACAACATCCTTTTCTTGAGCTATGAGGAGATGATTTTGGTTGATTTTGATTCAATTCAATTCAATTTCAATTCATTTATTTTCATTTATACAGCACCAAATCACATCAAAGCTGCCTCAAGGTGCTTCACACAAGTAAGTTCTAACCTTACCAACCCCAAGGGCAAGCACACAGGTGACAGTGGTAAGGAAAAACTCCCTCTGATGATACTGAGGAAGAAACCTCAAGCAGACCAGACTCAAAGGGGCGACCCACTGCTTAGGCCATTCTAACAGTTACAAGGTTTTTGCAACATTTTACAAAGCTGAAGAAACAGAAAACAGGAAATGCAACAACACAACTTTGCAAAAGAAAAAATCCATTTGATGAGAAGACCATACAGGTGTTTGCACCATTTTCTGCAGTGCTCATGCCATTCAGTTGGTCTGTTCCTGCAGCAGAGTGCATTTCACATGCCACATACCTTGAAGAAACTATGCAGTCATCAAATCCAGCTCATGACATTGTGACATCACACCTTGGACAGAAAGGGGAAAAAAGACAGTTTTCTCATGTATTATCATTATCATTATTAATAATAACAATAATAATACAACCTGAGCCACATGGGGTCTGCAGCCAGTACACTCTCAGTGCTGATCCCAAGCCTGGATAAATGAGTAGGGCTACATCATGAAGAAAATCTGGTGTAACAAAATACCCAACGGAACCATGCAGAGTAAAAATTAAATTTCCATACCGGTTTGGCCAAGGCACGGATTAACACCAACCACCATGGGTGTCATTGCCCAACAAGGTGCTAGCGAAAATTGGGCTACTGCTGGGTGAAGAAGAAGAAGAGGAGGAGAATGTGTCCAAAAACAGCAGGAGAAGAGGAAAACTAGAAGGGTGGAAGTGAGAGTCGGGACTTTGAATGTTGGTAGTCTGACTGGTAAAGGCAGAGAGCTGGTTGATATGATGGAGAGGAGAAAGGGAGACGTGTGCAAGAGACCAAGTGAAAGAGAAGTAAGAGCAGGCGATGGGTTCAAGTTGTTGTATCGTGGTGAGGACAGGAAGAGAAATGGTGTTTGGGGTCATTTTAAAGCAAGAGTATGTTAAGAGTGTGTTAGAGGACAGGATGATGAGTGTGAAGTTGTAAATTGAAGGGTTGCTGATGAATATCATCAGTACATACATACATAGATACGTACATAGATTTCTGGAGTGAGTTAGATGACATTGTGGAGAGAGAACCCAAACATGAAAGAGTGGTGATAGGAGAAGACTTCAGTGGACATGTTGGTGAAGGGAACAGAGGTGATGAGGAAGTAATGGGTAGCTATGGTATCAAGGACAGAAATGTGGAAGGACAGATGGGAGTAGATTTTGCAAAAATGATGGAAATGGCTGTGGTAAAGAAAGAAAGAAAAGGGAGGAGCACAGGGTGACATAGCACATGCTGGGATGCTTCAAATAGCAATGTCACTTGCCAAAAACACCCGAGCACTTTCGAGCACTTTGTTTTCAGACATCTCCGTAGCTGTTTGCTGCGATGCCGTATACTTTCAAACTGGTCACAGAAATGCACAAAGTAATCCCAGTGGATCATCAGATGGTCACTAACAGCCTACATCTTAATTGTTATAATTTCAGTGTGACATGTCCTTTAAATACTTGGGGTCAACTGTCCAAAGTAATGGAGAGTGTGGTAGAGAGGTGAAGAAGAGAGTGCAGGCAGGGTGGAGTGGATGGAGAAAGGTGGCAGGAGTGATTTGTGACTGAAGAATATCAGCAAGAGTGAAGGAGAAAGTTTACAAGACAGTAGTGAGACCAGCTATGTTGGATGGCTTAGAGATGGTGGCACTAACAAAAAGACAGGAGGCAGAGCTGAAGATGGTGCGACTGTCTTTGGGAGTGACAAGAACGGACAGGATTGGGAATGAACATATCAGAGGGACAGCTCAGGTGGGACGGTTTGGAGACAAAGTCAGAGAGGTGAGAGTGAGATGGTTTGGACATGTACAGAGGAGGGGTCCAGGGTATATAGGGAGAAGGATGCTGAGGATGGAGCCACCAGGCAGGAGGAGAGGGAGGCCAAAGAGGGTAATAATTATTAATTAACTCTTTAATTAATTAAGTAATTAATTTTATGGTGGCCAATAGTAACATATACAGTACAGTCCTGCTCTGAATTTTTGACATCCTTGAAGTTTAAACATGTAAATTGTCTTTATAAGATTCTTCAAAAATTCCACACAATTAAATATTCAGATGATACAAAATTCGTTATACAAAGTTTTAAATTCTCAGTGTAAAATTCAGTAGAGCCCCTCTTAATAAATATTTAATCCAAATGTTCTTCAAAAACTCTTTAATTGAATAATTAATTTTAAGAGTTTAACATTTTCTTGCCTTTTAGGATCTGAGGGCAGCCGTAAGTAAAATCTGTACTTTCCTTGAGAAAACCCTCAGTGCAGCAGCTATTGACCATGTTGTTGAAAAATCAACATTTGAGGGCATGAAGAATGACTCAAAAGCCAACTATACATTTGTGCCAGGAGATCGACTGAAGGGAAGCTTCATGCGCAAAGGTATTGTCGTATATTTAACTGTCAGGTAGCATGAATTACTGATAAAATACTGGGTTGAATATCACACACCGCCTTCCCCCCACTTCAGGTAAGATTGGCGACTGGAAGAACACCTTCACTGTTGCCCAGAGTGAAAGGTTTGACCGCATTTTTCAGGAACGACTTGGTGATTTGCCTCTGAAGTTCATCTGGGATTCTGCAGAGGTTCCACAGCAACATTAAACACAGAGACAGTATCCTCAACGCCAATAAATTAAGAAGAGAGTGTTTCTTCTTTTAGTGTCAGAGTAAAAGCTTTAAACTATTTGTGTGTCACAAAGAACATGAATGAATACCAAGTGTTGGGTAAGAAAACACAGATTATCACAAAGTGGACAATCTTTGTCTCGAAGAACAAAAATTATTTGTCTATTGGTCAGTTTGGTGACTTCAGTCTCTTAAATTTGACATTATGGGGAGATAGAACAGTTTTCCTCTCAGCTAATCAATAATGATAACACAGTCAGAAGCTATTTCAGGAATTGTTACCTGTAAACATATTTTATGTTAGGCGTATGTGTGTATATATGTGACCAGGTGACATATCTTTATGGTCACAGTGGAGTTCCAACACCAGATTGCACTCTAGATGAAGGCTCTACCAATAGGGTGTCTCAAATTATGCTCAAATTTCAAAAATTTCTGAAATTGAAAAGGCCTTAGCAATGACATAGTGTATTTTTGCATGTTGAATGTGAATATGGCCTTTTAAAATTAAATCAAATCAGCATTTTACTTTGAAAATTAATAGAAATAGACATTTTTCACAAAAACGTGGCTTGATGATGCCATATGTGATAATAATAATAATAATACATTTTATGATAAGTTATGAGGATGCAATGTCATGTGCATATACACAATTTCAACGTCATCCAATGTAGTAATGGGTATTATGTTTGCAAGGCATATCCCTCAGTGATTTTTATGGACACGTCAACAAAAACAGGCCACAGTCTCAACTTGTTGAATTTCCCTCCCTGGCAGATAAACTGCACAATCACCAACCCGCTAAGCTAATGGATTTCACACCCACATTTGTCGTAAGCCTTGCAGGGTCTCTAATCACCTGCTCCGTGGCCTGCTGTAAAGTCCTAATGTTACCCTCCCTGTAGAGCTCTATCTATGTTCACAGACAAGATGGCGGCGCCTTCCCCAGTACAGTGGAGGCCGTCCGGCATCAGCAAGCCACGGCCTTGCCATCTACAAAATTGTGCCAGCCACCTATTTAACGATGTCAGTCTGCTAAACGCCTCATCATTACCCCGGGAGGGGACCAGAGACTATTAGTTGATGGCAACACATCTTTCTGGCAGGTCACAAGTCCTCTCTATGTCCATTTTTGTGACATCGGAGTGTTTCATCCTGACATCAATCAATCAATCAATCAATTTTTTTATATAGCGCCAAATCACAACAAACAGTTGCCCCAAGGCGCTTTATATTGTAAGACAAGGCCATACAATAATTATGTAAAACCCCAACGGTCAAAACGACCCCCTGTGAGCAAGCACTTGCCACAGTGGGAAGGAAAAACTCCCCTTTAACAGGAAGAAACCTCCAGCAGAACCAGGCTCAGGGAGGGGCAGTCCTCTGCTGGGACTGGTTGGGGCTGAGGGAGAGAACCAGGAAAAAAGACATGCTGTGGAGGGGAGCAGAGATCGATCACTAATGATTAAATGCAGAGTGGTGCATACAGAGCAAAAAGAGAAAGAAACAGTGCATCATGGGAACCCCCCAGCAGTCTACGTCTATAGCAGCATAACTTAGGGCTGGATCAGGTTCACCTGATCCAGCCCTAACTATAAGCTTTAGCAAAAAGGAAAGTTTTAAGCCTAATCTTAAAAGTAGAGAGGGCGTCTGTCTCCCTGATCTGAATTGGGAGCTGGTTCCACAGGAGAGGAGCCTGAAAGCTGAAGGCTCTGCCTCCCATTCTACTCTTACAAACCTAGGAACTACAAGTAAGCCTGCAGTCTGAGAGCGAAGCGCTCTATTGGGGTGATATGGTACTACGAGGTCCCTAAGATAAGATGGGACCTGATTATTCAAAACCTTATAAGTAAGAAGAAGAATTTTAAATTCTATTCTAGAATTAACAGGAAGCCAATGAAGAGAGGCCAATATGGGTGAGATATGCTCTCTCCTTCTAGTCCCCGTCAGTACTCTAGCTGCAGCATTTTGAATTAACTGAAGGCTTTTTAGGGAACTTTTAGGACAACCTGATAATAATGAATTACAATAGTCCCAGCCTAGAGGAAATAAATGCATGAATTAGTTTTTCAGCATCACTCTGAGACAAGACCTTTCTGATTTTAGAGATATTGCGTAAAATGCAAAAAGCAGTCCTACATATTTGTTTAATATGCGCTTTGAATGACATATCCTGATCAAAAATGACTCCAAGATTTCTCACAGTAGTACTAGAGCTCAGGGTAATGCCATCCAGAGTAGGATCTGGTTAGACAACCATGTTTCTAAGATTTGTGGGGCCAAGTAACAATAACTTACAGTTTTATCTGAGTTTAAAAGCAGGAAATTAGAGGTCATCCATGTCTTTTATGTCTGTAAGACAATCCTGCAGTTTAGCTAATTGGTGTGTGTCCTCTGGCTTCATGGATAGATAAAGCTGGGTATCATCTGCGTAACAATGAAAATTTAAGCAATACCGTCTATCATCATTGCCGCCGATGTGAATAACTATGTGACTGTATCTCGTGTCATATTCCTTTGTCTGTCTACTCTTCTGCAGCATCAGCACCCTAAGATGGGGGGTGGCTGATGAATCTAAATTGGTGGATCTAAATTGCAAAAAAAAAAAAAAAATTTGTGGGTCGAATCAATTATATCTATTTCAATGTGCAAAGATGAGTAACCTGACCAGAGACACTGTGACTGGACTATATGAATAATTCTCAGCCATTTCATTGATGGCTCATATATTCATTCTAGTAAAAAAAAAAAATATATTATAAAGGATATAAAGAATATTCCACACATTTAGTTAAGAGTGTTGTAAATTACTTCCAAATAATATTGTATTTGACGGCCCTGTAACCAGAGCCCGACGGGACTAAAGACGTGCTGAGGGATTGGCTATGAATTTGGTATCAATAACCTAATAGTTGACAGAGTTGGTAGAATGTTTTGGTAAGTTGCTGGGCTTGTACCTTGATTTTATTTCATTCAAACTGACTTGACTTTAGCAGTACCTGTACTGGTCCTGTGTATAAGACATTTGTCTTCAAATGCATCACCACTGCCTTAGACACCAAATTAGGGATACTGGCCGCCTATCAAATGTTACAGCACTCTTAATAAAACAATACCAATAATCTCCCCTTCTGAGGCAACTGATCTGGAAGTAGACCCTGGAAGAAGACCTGAGAGAAGACCGATTTGTTCTTATTGCCTAATTAGAATGTTGCACATATTGGCCACAGTTCTTTCTTGGAGATAAATTCTGTGTATTTATTTTTATTTGGTCATTTTTTAAATTTTGATTCACTGATATGGTGTCTAGATTTTTTTTCTTCCATGATACACTGGGCAATGATGAATCCTTGCTGCATTTAATCTGGTAATGAAGCCCTGCATACATAATTTTTGCTATTGATATAGGAATTGCAATGAAGTAACTGTTATACACCATAGGGGGTGCAGGATTATGGAGCTTTGTTTGGTCTCAAAAAGGGGGAGTAGCTAGTATGTCTGTAATTTGATTTGTCCGTACATGGAGAGACTCTGATGTCACACACTTGTAGTGATCTTTCGATATATTATAACATGTTGCAACTGACAAAAGATGTTAATTTTTGTTTTGTTGTGGTCGTTTGGACGTGACACTTGATGAGCTCCCTATTTTCATTGTTATTACTGCCTTCATAACTTTTGTATATGATATTTTCCTATTCCATCGGATATGGGAATGTAAAAATAATTTATTGTTAGTTGAGTGCAGAATTGTTCAGGTTTATCCAACAGATTAATCTTTGGGGAAATTGATGGGGAGATAATTCAATTCACATTCAATGATCCTATGAATTTAAAGATCAGTGACAATTTGAATGTGACACCTTGAATTACGATGGGTAAGATCCCACCTCATAACGCGGGACAACCTAAGAGGCACTGCCACGATTACTCTGATGTTTCAGTGAGGCCCTGACTCACTACGTGGGCACCGTAAGGGAGCATCAGGTTGGGGTCAATTGATGGTTGCCTATGTGCCTACATGTTTGGCAGAAAATTGATTTGATTGGAATATTGGATCATACATGACAATTGAATTATGCCAAAAATTATCTTTATTGTTGACATGATCATGTCAAGAGGGAGAGTTGTTAGATAATATCTGTGCTAATTCCTTATTTTATTATTTCATGTTGGTTATCAAGTATTTACTATGCTTAAATGGGTATGTTTTGGTGAATTTTGGTCATCTGCTTGAGTATGTATGTCAACTGGTCTGAACTGGTTTTATATGATCAGTAACAAAGGAATTAAGTTACACCATGTATCAAATAACTTGGTTGAAGACAAGGGGTGGCGTTCCCCCTGTCTGTGGAGAACCAGTATTGAGATTGTGAGACTAAACCACACCCACTGTAATCCCCACATTGTCTTGTATAAAAGTACGGTTTCAGCCATGTTTGTGGTCCGTTCACAAGATGGAGTCCGCCTGTGGGGACCTGGGCCGGTTTCAACGCGACTTTCAATAAATTCAAACTGAGGAATATATTGATATGGTTCTTCGTAAGGGGCAGTATATTATTTAAAGAACCGGAAGAAATTACACTGACGAAACCCAAAATTCGCTCTGTTCATCAGCATTTGCCGCTCCATGAGATACGAGTTTAAACGCTGGTCAGCTGAGTCAAGAGGGATAGAAAAGCTTCAAAGATGGAGCAAGATCAGGAAAAACTGCCACTTCAGTGGATATGATCCACAAAATTCATGATATGGTCCTCACTGACAGAGGAGTAAGTGAGAGTCACAAAGCCAGTATTGTAGGCATTTCCCAGGAGAGTTCATTTGGTTCTGAACCTTCAGCACAATGGTTCGCAAACCCATCAGAAACTCACAAAGTCCCAGACTTCTAGGCAGAATCCTTGGCTTTTTGAGGCAGATCAGGATAACTTCACAGTTTATGACCAAGGACAATTCCAGGGTCAATCACTTCAAACTGCAGGCCAAACAACGCTTGGAATGGAAACATGTAGGTTCTCCCCCACCAAAGAAAGCCAAGGCTGTGTCTTCTGCTGGAAAGGGCGTGCCGGCGTGGCCTCTGTTTTCTGGAATGTTGAGGGCATCATAATGGTGGTATATCTCCAGAAGGGACAAACCATCAATGGGCCTTTTTGCAACAACTGTGGGAGAAAATAAAGCGGAAGTGTTGTGGAATGCTCCGATGTTGCGTTCCGTTTCAACAGCACAACAACAACACTTAGGCCTACGCATCAGTCATCACAATGCCTGACATTCATGAATGCAGCTTCAAACTTGTTCTGCACCCACCTTATTCCCCTGATTTGGCTCCTTTGGACTTCCATCTGTTTGCAAACATGAAAAGGCATCTTACTGGAACTCATAATACTGGTAATATGTAAATCTGCAGTGGATGACTTCCTGGAGCTCCAGGATGAGACTTTCTCTGACAATGGTATTAAGGCACTGCAGCCTCACTGGACACAGCCTGTGGACATATATAAGGATTATGTTGAAAAATAAAGTGTTACATTCATTCATTTGTGGTTTCTTCTTGTTTGGGCTCAAAACCTTTCAGTCACCCCTCATAAATAGGAAACAGATAACACAGAGGCTTACAATTTATATTTCAGAATAATTTCTTACTTTAAAGTAAAAACATTCATCGCAGTTAAGTATCATGTACCGAATCGTGATATGTACTATATTGTGTAGCTAGTTTATTACTGCACCACTCGTCTCTGGTTAAAACACTGTAATGACTTGGAAAAAAGTTAAGGGGGCGTCCCCAAGCCCCACATCCTCTAAATACCACTTGCATTCTTGTGGCATTGTTTGTCTAAAACTATAGAAATATTGATGAATGAATAAATAATTGAAAAACTCAATAAATGACAGCATTCAGTCCAAAAATAAGCAGCAGGAGTCATTTGATGTGTGGAGGGAATTTGATGACATTACAGCTTGTTACTACAGTGAAGCTACTGAATCCAAACAATTCCAAAACAAGGTTAAACTATATATATCTGGCTCCACCTACTGTTGCAGGTGCGAACAAGAAGTTCAAAGTCTAATGCCTGTTCACTGGATATTTGAGGAATTTTGCTCTAAGTATTCCTCATGTGCAGAAACTCACTTGTCCTTCTGATTCTTCAAGGAGAACATCAGCGAGTATCTCTGCAGATGTAAGAACTGCATCTTTGGCATTCTACGTACGTCTGCAGAGTACATCGATTCACTATAGAGCTTTCAAATTCATCACAGTGACATATCCCTTGTCACTTTTCCAAAATCAGGTGAGTGCTGCAGCTCTTGGGTGGTATTTGCACAGACAGTTATTACCTCCACCAACAAAGTAACACCCCTGTTTGTGACCAGCGTGTAACCCACAATATTTCATATATCATTATGAAATGTTTGCAGAGGAATCATATCCTGATAGGCAAGAACTGATTTAGTTTTCAAGGTCAAAGGTCAAAGTCAGGAAAAATCTTGGAAAATAGGAAAAATCCCTGTTGAGCAAATTTTCAAAAATTCATAACTGTCAAAAAAGATTGAATTTCTTTCATATTTGAGAGTATTATGTAGGATAGCATCCTTTATCGACTGAGAGTTTGATCC
The DNA here is from genome assembly GCF_902500255.1 of Thalassophryne amazonica. Lineage (NCBI taxonomy): Eukaryota > Metazoa > Chordata > Actinopteri > Batrachoidiformes > Batrachoididae > Thalassophryne > Thalassophryne amazonica. Next base: position 25,792,686 of record NC_047118.1, on the reverse strand, counting down.
AGATCTGATCCGGATTGTGGAGTTTGTGGACATTTGAATTTAATATTGAAAAGCCCATTTGTACATTTGTATTATATCTCAATCAAAAGTGCTTCAGTCACTCTCATTTGTGGCATCGAGGTGCAAACTGGCACTCTGAATGAACAGACTAAGTTTGATCCAGATCAGATCCGGATTGTGGATTTAACAGATACTTGATTTTAACATTGAAAATGCCCCTTTGATCTATATTTTGTATTATATTTTAGCTTATGAAAAGCAACTTCTAACAGGATTTGACCTTGAAAATGTTTTCCAAGGTAAAAATTTGTGGAATTGGAAACTAGCGTTGACAATTCCACTGCGTCTCTAATGAGACCATCTCCACATCTCTTTTCCTCTCATCTCTTCCCATCTCCAATGCCTCCAGGACTGAAGGAGAAGAAGGCAAAAGTCAGTCTGTTGTGGCTGCTTGTCAGTGAGATGAGCCGTGTTTGTCCTTCATATATTACACTCACAGCACAGATGGAAGCAAGTCCAACTTCTTCCATTTGTGAAGCCAACTGGCTTTGAGGCATGTTGACCAAGCTAGGTTAGTTAGCTTGATAGCTAGGTTGGTCACCACCAGAGGAATAACAACCCCGAATCAGAAGAAGTGAAAATGATATGGAAAATGCAAATAATAATAATAAAAAAACACCCTCAGTGACCTTACCGCAACTTCTGTTTCATTGTAGACATTATAAACACAAATATTTAATGGTTTTGTGGCCAGCTAAACTTTATTATAGTATGAAAAATACATCCAATGATAAATATTGGTCATTTCTCTAAGTAGAATAATCCTGTTCTATGAGAAACAATATTGTATAAAGAGAAATAATCACCGATATAAAAAAAAAAAAAAAAAAATCACAAATGTATAAGGAAAAAGAACTTGGGGAAACACTGGGAATTTTTTTCTTTTATGTCCCAGAACCACAACAGGCTGTCAACGTCTGAAAATTTTGGTAGTTCCCACTTCGACCACCACAGGGCAGTTATTTTGAGGTACTAACAACAAGAGCACAACAGTGAGGTCATGATGTCATACCACCATTAAGATGAACTCCCATGCTCAGCAGGACCAACCAGAACTTTGACATTTGTAATTTAGACAAATGAACCAGCTGTCAACCTGGTAATTATTCGTGTTTGTATAGCGAACCCGATCGTTATCGCTGACGTTTTGTGCAGCGTTGTTTTTGTGCATCAAAATGTCAACGCTCTGGTTTCACACCCAACAGTCTACCTTTAAACGCAAAACATTATCATGCAACGCATGTTACCGCCAATTCACAGGAAAGCTGCTCAGTGAACAAACTGCCAAAATGTGAGGGTTGACTACAGACTTTTGTAAAGTATTTGTCCAACTGAACTTCAGTCAACCAAATCAGAACTGTGCAGTACTGGTTATATTTTATGCTACTCACAATGCAAGTCAGGTTCACCCAGTGGTGTAGTCTACATTTTTGAAGTGGGTAGACTGTGTTTTATGCCCGTCATCAACCCCGTGCGTATGCACCTCCGGTTATTAACATTTTTAACACCATAACAACAAATACTTTCCATTTGATAATTTATATTCTATATTTGCCACTATAAATGTGAGAAATGTGTCAGAATGTAAGTAATTTGCACCAATTGCAAAATACAGTATACAACAGCAAATCTAAAAGAGTGATTAAAAAATACAAAGATCAAATACATTTATTTTTTTGGCATCTGAAAACCTAATTTAACAAAGAAATTTAATCAGGTCATAAACCAGGAATAACAATGTTTAAATCCAGCCAAAAGTATCATATGCAAGCTACTGTGTATTGTTTAACAGTAAATAAGACAACTTTAAGTCACAGTCACTCAAAAAAAAAGTGACTGTGACTCCTTGTTATTAAGAAAGAAAAGTTATTTTAACAATAATAAGGAGCAGATTATTGCCTCCCAACTAAATATATTGCTAGAGTTCACTTTTCCTCCCTCTATTTAGTACGGGATATGAGCCTGTACTGCCAAATTCAGCAGCTGCAAGATTCACCCTTCATATAATCCGCATGCCCCCACGTTTTGTGGACAGTTTAGACGCATAAACAAAACAGAACACACCAGTCTACATGAGCACGCACTGTCTGCAGAGCCTCACGCCTCCTACCACAATCTCTGTTGAAGTTCACAGTCCATCATCAGGTCCATGTAGGCTTGTTTTAAAGCCCTTTGAAAGCTCTTTCCAGTGAACCTATGCATGTGTGAGTAAAAAAAAAACTTTATGTAAAATGCAGAAATTTGGGGAAATTATGACAAACTGTGCTGCTTTTCTCTCTATTCTCGCTATTTAACAGATTTGAATAAAAGTAGGCTTGTTTTAAAGCCATTTAATTGTTCTTTCTAATGAACCCATACATGCCTGGGTACAAAAATATGTTTTATGTAAAGTGTGGAAATTTGGGGAATTTACTGTGTTTTTTTTTCCCATCGTCATAATTCTCAATGGATTTTATGAATGAAGCCTTGTAAGTTGTATTCAAGCTGATTAAAAGCTTGAATAAAAAATCCTTATGTATTAAAATATAATCTGAAGTATGCCTTGCCATTGTGGTCATTTACCTTGCTGCTTTTTCCACTCATATTACTGCTAATCTTTTAATGACAACAACATATATATCTGATTTTTACTAGCATTTTATTACAAGTAGATATAAAGCCATTCACCATCCCTGGTTCTCAAGACCAGGCACCTAAGTGGCTCTGCTCTACCCTTTTCTACTCTCCTACTTTACTCTTCCTTTTTTAGATATTTAGATATACCTTATACAACCCCTGGCAAAAATTATGGAATCACTGGTCTCAGAGGATGTTCATTCAGTTGTTTAATTTTGTAGAAAAAAAAAGCAGATCACAGACATGACACAAAACTAAAGTCATTTCAAATGGCAACTTTCTGGCTTTAAGAAACACTATAAGAAATCAGGAAAAAAAAAAATTGTGGCAGTCAGTAACGGTTACTTTTTAGACCAAGCAGAGGGAAAAAATATGGAATCACTCAATTCTGAGGAAAAATTATGGAATCATGAAAAACAAAAGAATGCTCCAACACATCACTAGTATTTTGTTGCACCACCTCTGGCTTTTATAACAGCTTGCAGTCTCTGAGGCATGGACTTAATGAGTGACAAACATTACTCTTCATCAATCTGGCTCCAACTTTCTCTGATTGCTGTTGCCAGATCAGCTTTGCAAGTTGGAGCCTTGACATGGACCATTTTCTTCAACTTACACCAAAGATTTTCAATTGGATTAAGATCCGGACTATTTGCAGGCCATGACATTGACCCTATGTGTCTTTTTGCAAGGAATGTTTTCACAGTTTTTGCTCTATGGCAAGCTGCATTATCATCTTGAAAAATGATTTCATCATCCCCAAACATCCTTTCAATTGATGGGATAAGAAAAGTGTCCAAAATATCAACGTAAACTTGTGCATTTATTGATGATGTAATGACAGCCATCTCCCCAGTGCCTTTACCTGACATGCAGCCCCATATCATCAATGACTGTGGAAATTTACATGTTCTCTTCAGGCAATAATCTTTATAAATGTCATTGGAACGGCACCAAACAAAAGTTCCAGCATCATCACCTTGCCCAATGCAGATTCGAGATTCATCACTGAATATGACTTTCATCCAGTCATCCACAGTCCATGATTGCTTTTCCTTAGCCCATTGTAACCTTGTTTTTTTTCTGTTTAGGTGTTAATGATGGCTTTCGTTTAGCTTTTCTGTATGTAAATCCCATTTCCTTTAGGCGGTTTCTTACAGTTCGGTCACAGACGTTGACTCCAGTTTCCACCCATTCAATCATCATTTGTTTTGTTGTGCATTTTCGATTTTTGAGACATATTGCTTTAAGTTTTCTGTCTTGACGCTTTGCTGTCTTCCTTGGTCTACCAGTATGTTTGCCTTTAACAACCTTCCCATGTTGTTTGTATTTGGTCCAGAGTTTAGACACACCTGACTGTGAACAACCAACATCTTTTGCAACATTGCGTGATGATTTACCCTCTTTTAAGAGTTTGGTAATCCTCTCCTTTGTTTCAATTGACATCTCTCGTGTTGGAGCCATGATTCATGTCAGTCCACTTGGTGCAACAGCTCTCCAAGGTGTGATCACTCTTTTTTAGATGCAGACTAACGAGCAGATCTGATTTGATGCAGGTGTTAGTTTTGGGGATGAAAATTTACAGGGTGATTCCATAATTTATTCCTCAGAATTGAGTGAGTCCATATTTTTTTTCCCTCTGCTTGGTCTAAAAAAGTAACCGTTACTGACTGCCACAATTTTTTTTTCCTGATTTCTTAAAGCCAGAAAGTTGCCATTTGAAATGACTTTAGTTTTGTGTCATGTCTGTGATCTGCTTTTTTTCTACAAAATTAAACAACTGAATGAATGTCCTCCAAGGCCGGTGATTCCATAATTATTGCCAGGGGTTGTATTATTCAGCAGTCTGACACGGTGGAGACTTTTAAATCAAGACTGAAGACCCACTTTTTTAGACTGTCTTATCATTAATTTAATTTGTTTGTGTTTGCTTTGTAATTTCCTTTATTCTTCTGTGTTTTATGTTTTTATTGTGCTTTTCTTGCTTTTAATTTCGATTTTAGATTAATTTGTGTTGTTGTGAATTGTGTGAAGCGCCTTGGGGAGTTGGCGCTATATGAATTAATAAATTGAATTAAATTGAATCAGATTCTTTAGAAGCATGTCGGGGATCTGGACCCGACCTTCATCTGAATTGAGTCATACATTAATTTATACAATGTGTTCAATGTGAAACCATATTATAAGGAATAGTACCTCTATAGGTGATAAAAAATCTGCTTGTGATTTTGATTTTATTCATCTATAAAATGTGGCTTACATTAGTTTATATATATAGTTAGGAATGTAAGTTATTATTTCCAGGTCACGCTGTTGAGGAAAATCACTTTTATTAAAAGTGTGATGGTACCCAGTCCCAGAATCAGGAGGTCAACAACGTCTGTGATCCTCGGTGAGATTTACAGTGATATCACAATGATAAACTACAACAAAATACCTTCATGTATCTATTATATTAAACAAGGACAAATAAATGAATAACACATCACTTAAACCACGTCTTTTTTTCTTACTTCTAATTACATTTTCAAAATAATCAAAAATATTTGGTGAATATTAAACTTTACTCCAAAACTGTAAAAAAAAAAAAAAAGAAAAAAAAAAAAAAGATTTACAGTGAAATTATGCCCACAAATATAGGACAGTAAAGAACAAAAGTAACCAAATTAGACACATGAGAGCAATCTGAAGACCATACTCAGAATAGTACAGTCTTTGTGCAGCAGCATGTAGATGCTGCTGAAGTTCCTGAAGTGAAGTGACGACTCTTCTCCCGACACCCAAACACGAAAGAGGAAACGTCTGAGCAACAGCAGCGATGCTTCTGGAAATCTCCACAGCGACAGCTGAGACACTGCTGAAAACTTCACTGATTGATGTTTTCATTCTGGAAAATACAGTGTTGCTTTCGTCCAGTGATGGAGAGGAAGGCGCCGGCTGATGGACGCATGGACACCTCACAAAATGGATATTGGACAGTGAATCCACAACCTGCCTCCATGCCCTCCTAAACAGAGCAGGAACCACTGCCAAGCTGTTCTGAACAACAGTGGAGACTCTCCTAAATGCTGCACACACTTCTCTGCTTTGTCCTTGTGATGGAGACGGGGCATTGTCCATTTTAGCAATGCTGTCATGTGTCCTAGCTGGTGAAGAAAAGGGCCCACTGGGGTGTTTGTCCATATGGTTTTATCTCTCCTCCAGTAAGATCAGTTTCAGTTTGCTGTCGGTTTGCAGTTTGCTTGTGCAGGGTTGAGCAGCAGCTGGCTGAACTGTTTCCACTGGTCCAGGGTGGGTTACATAGAGCTACTTACTGTACTTTAATGATCAATACTGAACTCAGAATTTCTATGTTTGTGCTAAAAAGCATCATTCTGAAATCTTAATTTCTGTAACTAGTGCAGTGCCTGTAGGAAGTTTGTATTCCTATAGAAAATTGGGAGCGTAAGTAATTTTTCATGGCTGGTCGTATGAGGCTGTGTTTGACATTGGGATGTACAAAGACGTGTACTTACTCTGACACAGTTTTAACAGACAAATTGTGCATTTGTTTAGGGCCCCTTCACACATAGTATGAATAAGTACAACTCAGGGCGGCTCACATCGGAACAGCTTGTATGAGTGAACCACGAAAACATCGAGTCGACGGGCAGGCATGCACGATGCTGCTGTGATGGTTCGTGCATGCGGGGAACCAGGCGAGCATGCTGCACCGATGTTTAACCACATCACGCAGCTGCTGTGAAAATAAACTAAAAATACATGCAACCTACGGGATTCAAACCGGGACTTTCCAAAAATCTCTGATTGCCAGTCAGATAATTTTTCCACTGAGCTACCATCGCTGTCCTGTAAAAGGTGTGGGAAACTGCCGATATCAAGAAGGACCTGGATGTGTTAAAATAATAGAAAACCACACAGCCATTAAAAACACAGCAGTTTATTGAATCCCTCTTATCAAGCAGACAATACAATTATGATCCATCTGTTCCTCTGTAGATGACCCATGGTCACTGAGTGTACAGTCATGAAATCATCATCAATCAATTTTACTTTAAATAGCCACCAAATCACAACATAACAGTCGCCCCAAGGCGCTCCACATTGCAAGGCAAAAGCCACAAAATAATTACAGAAAAAACCCCACGGTCAAAACAACCCCTGTGACGCAAGCCTGGCCAACAGTGGAAGGAAAAAACTCCCTTTTAACAGGAAGACACCTCAAGCGAACCAGGCTCAGGGAGGGGCAGTCTTCTGCTGGGACTGGTTGGGGCTGAGGGGAGAGATATCAAGAAAAAGACATGCTGTCGGAAGAGAGCAGAGATCAATCACTAATGATTAAATGCAGAGTGGTGCATACAGAGCAAAAAATGAAAGAACAGTGCATCATGGGAACCCCCCAGTAGTCTAAGTCTATAGCAGCATAACTAAGGGATGGTTCAGGGAAAATGACATGAATGAGAAGCAGTGCACGCTTATCATGTCCACATCTGCGTGTCCAGCCGGCCCGTGCTGTGTCGGCCCGACATGTATCTTGTGGACGGCATGCTGCAGAACAGACACTGTGTCACATGGAACAGAGCTCATGTGGGTGACATGACATTCAAATCGCCCACTGCGTGTTATGATCTGACGTTCCATTTCACCTGGGGCAGCCTGTCAATGTGTGCGGTGTGTGCACGCTCGCTGCAGCTCATTGCAAAGCCCAGGCTCACTTTTTTTTTTTTTGTGGTCCCATGATGAAATGCGTCAAATTTTCGTGACGGGGTTTTTTAAACTCACTATTACTAACCCTACTCCTTCCCCCCACCCTAACCATAACCACCCTGACCCCTCCCCCCCCGCTTCACTTTTAATTTCGTGCAGCCATCACGGAATGAATTAGAATGAATTTGTGCTGCCGTGATGAAAATTAGGTGCTTTTGTCACAATATCAGGAACCAATAGATTAATGTATATTTTGTGCTGCTGAATCACAAACTGCCATGAGACCAGGTTGCTTGCAACAGAGATATATGTTTTTAATGTATGTCCACGTGATGACAACAAGCAGACACACATGCGTCACAGTGGACAGTTGTTAGTTCATATCCAACCAACCACGGTATGTGTTGTCCAGCTGTGACATCCAGAAACACAGCTCTCCACAGCAGCTCCTGTCTACAGCCACACCCTCTGTCAGTTCAGCGCACACACACCAATGTGTCACTGTGTTTGCAAAGCCACACTCGTAGGGCACTTAGACAAATTTCACATCCAGCTCGACAGTGATCGTCTGCTGACTGTTGTCGTGTTAACAGTGTGAATGGCCAAACATTTTCTAAGTGCCAAGCGAGCGGTGTTAGAAGTGTGTCAGCTGGAATTTGGCTGACACCTGCCACGAGAAGGATCGATGGGCTCGCACAGCGCACACTCTTTCAGCCGCTGGTGTGCGCAAATAGTTGTAGTAACAACATTTTACATGTATTGCATATGATCCCTGCTTCATGCGCACTTCATGCACAATTTCAATTTCAATTTATTAATTTATATAGCGCTAATTCACGACAAAGTTGCCCCAAGGCGCTTCACACAATTCATTACAACACAAATTAATTTCAAATCAAAATTAAAAACAAGAAAAGCACAATTAAAAGATAAAACACAGTAGAATAAAAGAAATTACAAAGCAAACACAAACAAATTAAATTAATAATAAGACAGTCTAAAAAAGTGGGTCTTCAGTCTTGATTTAAAAGTCTCCATCGTGTCAGACTGCTTAATAACAATGGGTAGATCATTCCAAAGATTCGGACCACGGTAGGAGAAGGCTCTATACATCACAGACTTCTTGTTCATCTCGGAACACACAGAAGCCCTGCGCCCTCCAAAGCAAGGGCTGCGCAGGTACGTAGGGCTTAACCAAGTCCACCAGGTAGGAAGGTGCCAGTCCGTGAACAATTTTATAAACCAACAATAAAACTTTAAAATCCGATCTGGCAGAAACCGGTAGCCAATGAAGGGATGCCAGAATGGGAGTAATGTGGTCAAATCTACTTTGTGTCAAAAGTCTGGCAGCAGCATTCTGTACCAATTGAAGTCCTCGATTGCTAGACTGCGGCAGGCCAGAAAATAAAGCATTACAATAATCCAGTCTGGAAGAAATAATGCATGTATCAAAGTCTCAGCATCAGCCATAGACAGGATGGGATGAATCCTCGCCACATTTCGCAGATGGAAGAAGGCAGTCCTTGTAATGTCTCTAAGGTGGGGGCCAAAAGACAATGTAGGACCGAAAAGTACTCCAAGATTCCTCACTTTGTCTGTATGATGCACAACACACGAACCCAAATTAAGCGCCAGCTGGTCAAAATGATGCCGATGTTTGGCTCGACCAAGAACCATAATTCAGTCTTATCAGAATTCAAGAGTAGGAAATGACTATAGACAACCAACTTCTCACAGATATAAGGCAATCTTCTAAGGTTTTTATAAGGGGTCATTCGCGCTCTGTGTGCGAATGACCAAATTTGCACTGTGTGAAGGGGCCCTAAGACATGGTTGACACTGAGATAAAAAGAGACACACAAATACAGTTATTTAAGAATAAGACTGACATTCATTGAACATGATCAACATATATACAGCTGTGCTCAAAAGTTTTACATACCCTGGCAGAATTTTTGCTTTTTTTGGCCATTTTTAAGAGAAGTATGAACAATAACACAAAACTTTTTTTTCCACTCATGTTTGAAGCCATTTACTGTCAAACAACTGTGTTTGTCAGAGCGGGCAGTTGCCCGACACCAGGAGCGGTTGGACCCACAAAGCAGACTCCCAGACTTGGTTTAGGTGTGTGAGTAATCATGGTCTTTATCCATGCTCAGGTTCAGCAGACAAGTGATCAGTCGCGGAGCAGAAGCACAATGTGGGTTTGGCAAGAACGCAGTCATATTCAGGCAGGGTTCACAGGCACCAGCCAAACAAAGTTATCAAGGGTGAGGCAAAAAGGCTTGGCGAGGAAAACAGAGCAAAACACGGTACCGGCAAGGCAAGAAATCGGACAAAATACAGAGGCTGGGAGTGTGCATAGACAGACACCAAACTGGCAAATGTGGGGTGGCTGGGTGGAGATTAAATAAGGCAGTGATAAGGTTGCAATGAGGAATAATCTAGAACAGAATAATCTAGTGAACAAAGAAGTGGCTGGATGGGACAAGATGGTGAGGAAGGAAGGGATCTGTGCGGCAAAGGGGAGTTGATGTGAATAGACAAAGATATGTGAACAGGTGCCAAGATCTGTGAGGTAAGCTGAGAAACACCAAGCCGACTGGAACAGAAGTGCTGAGAGCGAAGGCGCAAAGCTAGTGGAATGACGTGACAACACAGACAGAGATGTGAGAGGGATGAGAACAGAGCAGATGCAGGGCGTGGAGTGAAACAGAGAACTAAGAACAGAGCTACAACTGAAGACAAAATACACCAAACTGGAACATGACAAACTGATCAGAAAACATGGAGCATAGATAATAAAGCAAAACTAAACAAGTATTAATAGTAAAACAAACAAGTGATAACCTAATGAAAACTGCATGAGAAAATAGAGATAAATACAAAATTAAACCAAAACTGACTTACACTCAACAAAAACATAAACGCAACACTTTTGGTTTTGCTCCCATTTTGTACGAGATGAACTCAAAGATCTAAAACTTTTTCCACATACACAATATCACCATTTCCCTCAAATATTGTTCACAAACCAGTCTAAATCTGTGATAGTGAGCACTTCTCCTTTGCTGAGATAATCCATCCCACCTCACAGGTGTGCCATATCAAGATGCTGATTAGACACCATGATTAGTGCACAGGTGTGCCTTAGACTGTCCACAATAAGAGGCCACTCTGAAAGGTGCAGTTTTGTTTTATTGGGGGGGGATACCAGTCAGTATCTGGTGTGACCACCATTTGCCTCATGCAGTGCAACACATCTCCTTCGCATAGAGTTGATCAGGTTGTCAGTTGTGGCCTGTGGAATGTTGGTCCACTCCTCTTCAATGGCTGTGCGAAGTTGCTGGATATTGGCAGGAACTGGTACACGCTGTCGTATACGCTGGTCCAGAGCATCCCAAACATGCTCAATGGGTGACATGTCCGGTGAGTATGCCGGCCATGCAAGAACTGGGACATTTTCAGCTTCCAAGAATTGTGTACAGATCCTTGCAACATGGGGCCGTGCATTATCCTGCTGCAACATGAGGTGATGTTCTTGGATGTATGGCACAACAATGGGCCTCAGGATCTCGTCACGGTATCTCTGTGCATTCAAAATGCCATCAATAAAATGCACCTGTGTTCTTCGTCCATAACAGACGCCTGCCCATACCATAACCCCACCGCCACCATGGGCCACTCGATCCACAACATTGACATCAGAAAACCGCTCACCCACACGACGCCAACACACACTGTCTGCCATCTGCCCTGGACAGTGTGAACCGTGATTCATCCGTGAAGAGGACACCTCTCCAACGTGTCAACGCCAGCGAATGTGAGCATTTGCCCACTCAAGTCGGTTACGACGACGAACTGGAGTCAGGTCGAGACCCCGATGAGGACGACGAGCATGCAGATAGAGCTTCCCTGAGACAGTTTATGACAGTTTGTGCAGAAAATTCTTTGGTTATGCAAACCGATTGTTTCAGCAGCCTGTCCGAGTGGCTGGTCTCAGACGATCTTGGAGGTGAACATGCTGGATGTGGAGGTCCTGGTCCAGTGTGGTTACACGTAGTCTGCGGTTGTGAGGCTGGTTGGATGTACTGCCAAATTCTCTGAAACGCCTTTGGAGACGGCTTATGGTAGAGAAATGAACATTCAATACACGAGCAACAGCTCTGGTTGACATTCCTGCTGTCAGCATGCCAACTGCACGCTCCCTCAAATCTTGCGACATCTGTGGCATTTGCTGTGTGATAAAACTGCACCTTTCAGAGTGGCCTTTTATTGTGGGCAGTCTAAGGCACACCTGTGCACTAATCATGGTGTCTAATCAGCATCCTGTATGGCACACCTGTGAGGTGGGATGGATTATCTCAGCAAAGGAGAAAGTGCTCACTATCACAGATTTAGACTGTTTTGTGAACAATATTTGAGGGAAATGGTGATATTGTGTATGTGGAAAAAGTTTTAGATCTTTGAGTTCATCTCATACAAAATGGGGAGCAAAACCAAAAGTGTTGCGTTTATATTTTTGTTGAGTGTAACAAGGCAGTAAGACAAACCATAAGAAAAAGCAGTGACTAAATAATAACAGAAAACAAATCCTGACATAACTGTACAACAAATATTACAAATGAGAGGAACTAGATAAAGAAGTGATAAATTAAACAATAAATAATAAATAAATGGGGGAGGTGATGGTCTAGTGGTGTTGGGCTTGAGTCCAGAAGATCATGGGTTCAAATCCCCGTCTGACCTGAAAATCACTAAGGGCCCTTGGGCAAGGCCTTTAATCCCCTATTGCTCCTGGTGTGTAGTGAGCGCCTTGTATGGAAGCACCCTCACATCGGGGTGAATGTGAGGCATAATTGTAAAGCGCTTTGAGCGTCTGATGCAGATGGAAAAGCGCTATATAAAAAAATGCAGTCCAAAAAATGCAGTCCAAATAAAAACGCAAGTGACTGAAGAAAACTAGAACAAAATGAAAAGCCAAAGAAACAAGTAACAAAGAAAACAAAGTGACAAATCAAAACAGAACAGCGAATAATCACATGATGAAAATAATAAAAAAAAACAACTAGTAAATCAAGACTGGGGCATGTGAAGGGGGAATAAGAAAGAGGGAAAACCCAAATCAAACCCCAGATCAGGCCGAAATCGTGACAGTGTTTCCTCTTTTTAAATAAAAATGACAACTGAACTACCCAAATGAACCTGATCAAAAGTTTACATACCCCTGTTCTTAAGACCGTGTGTTGCCCCCTTTAACATCAAAGACAGCTTGGAGTCTTTTGTGGTGGTTGTGGACGAGGCTCTCTGATGGTGAAGCTGCCACTGAATATGTTTCAGACTTTATTTACATCAATTACAAAGAAATACAAACAACATGGCACTCTATGGTAAATCTGTGTGGAGCAGACACTTCTCAAAAACTGAGTGGCTGTGCAAGAAGGAGAAGAGTGAGGAAAGCCACCAAGACACCCAGACAACCCAGAAGAAGTTATAGGCTTACGTGGCTGTGACTGGAGAAATTATGCACAGTGCAAGTTTTGCATTTTGTATCACCAGTTATCCATCTTTATGATGAAGTGGTATACAGGAAGATTTTCTCAAAAAGAAGACCTGAAAGTTTAGCTACAAATTGCCAGAAGGTACATCTAAGATGCAAGCCTGGATTTGATCTGTTTTGGTGAAAGAAAATCCTTCTCTGCTCTACTCCACTATGAAGCTAAGAGTAGTGATGCAAAATGCAAAGCTTGCACTGTGCAACCTTTGCATGGTTCAAAGCATAGTGGTATTTGACTCTTATACTGGAACAAAATATGGCTCAAGTCTTGATTTCATGAAAATATATTTACTATCTTGTATGTTTTTAATTCTGCTTTCATTGTTTTCATTCTACATTTATCCAATTTGAAGTGTCTTAAAAACAAATCAATAATTGCACCTTTTCTGCTTTTAATAAATAATGCACTGAAAGACATGATAACTATTGTCAATGAAAAGGCTTTTGCCACTTGTAAGTCATTTAAAATGGATTCAATAGTTTAAAAAAGTGTAATTAAAAAAGACCATCACCAGATCAAGACCACTTAATAATGTGAAATACCACCACCAGACCAACTGAATTCTAAATAAAGTGTTCTGAAATGCCATCACCAGAATGCAGCGCTTTCAAATGCCACTGATTGCAATGTAAATAATTGTCAAAAAAAATTGTAAATATACTTATCAATTTATAATGTCTTTGATTCTGTCTTTCATATATATATATATATATATATATATATATATATATATATATATATATATATATATATATATAATATATATATATATATATATATATATATATATATATATATATATATATATATATATATAGTGTGTGTCTGTGTGATTTTACTTGATATTACTTTCCAAGTTAACCACTGAACCACTCACACGGTAAAATGACCTCTTGCCTTGAGGAAAGTTGTGAGAGCGTAAATCTTGTTAACTGAGCACAGTAGTTCATTTTAATTAGTAGATCGGCCTTGAGTAGGAACGTTGCGCCCTGTTCACACCAGCTCAAGCTGGTCCTGTTTTGTCTCTGTTTTGCCTCTGTTTAAGAAATTTATAATAATGCTACATCTATATGACAACAGACTGTGAGACTCCAAGATGTTTTTGTGTTTTCTCTGCATCTGCCTGTATTCATTTTTGCTTCAATAAAACACAGGTGACGAGTGGGGCGGGCCCTTCAGAGCTGACTGGTGAGTGGTGAAGAAGAGGGGTCTTGCTCGCCAGGCTCTCCTGCACAGGAAAGAAATTCAGTGTTTCCGTGTGGTCATTTTCTGTGATAAATTTGAGTTGTCTCTTTCAGCAGGTTCAACTCTGACAATAATAAAAATCATGACCAATAATTAGACCTGTACAATATTTACCACGGTGCTTAAAAATTTTATTTTACAAAATCTCATCACTTTTGAATGGTTTATCTTTTAAACAGTAAAAACTGAAGGAAAGCAATTGTAAGACATGAAAGAAGTTTCTGTAGGAAGTATTTTAGTCATAAGGTCAAGTGAGAGGGGGAAGTGTTGGCTTTTTAACAGCTAACCGAAAAGTTAGCTTTGATAACCGCTAATCCGCTAACTAAAAAGTTAAGATTTATAATGCTAAACTGATAAACTGCTAAAAAATTTAGCAGAAGTTGCATCTAAATGCTAATCCCCTAACTTTTAGTACTGACAGAACACCGTCAGCTACTGATGAGCCATTTTGGAGTTTAAACACCGCCGGGGCTTCTGAGTAAATTCAAAGGCAATCACAAACCCAAAACAAACAACAAGCCAGAGCCAGATGCTACAAAGAACTGTCACTTATTTTTCACACACAGCGACACAGATGGTGGTAAAAGAGAACAAAACCCACAGGCACTTTTCATTCATGGTTTGATTTATAAACAAAACTAATTCCGGACAGTTTATCAACAATAACTGCAACTCTGTCATTTTCGCAAAGTGAAAATATCGCACATATCTTTTAAAGTAATGCGCTAATTTTGAAGGTTTGAGCATTAACCGACACACACGCCAGAATACATTATGGGAAATGAGTCTCCTCCAAGGTTGGGTAGGATTACTTTGAAATGTAATCCAAAAGTAATCAGATTACAAGTAATCCAAATGTATGTACCAGGGGCGTAGGTTTGCATATGGACCATAGGGACAAGTCACAACCATTATTTTGGGATGGCAAAATAGTCCCTACCAATATTTAGCATTTTTGTTTATATAACAAAATCATTCACTATTTTTTTGCGAACTCGATACTATAATTTTAGTCGTCACGTTTTGTGTTTTCGACGTGCCAGAGTGACAGGGTTACCCATGTTGCAATTTCATTGGCTCACGTTCTTCTCACATGGACGATAGTTTTGCCATCTGTACGATCTATAATGGGAAAAAACCCGATATGTACGATAATTTCAGTTGGTTGCCCAAACACGCATCTCTCTCTGACACCCAAGAATCATTTTGCAGGCGTTGCACTCAGGCGGCATCAAAGACACACCACACACAGGGCTGCTGCTGGCTTTGGGCTGCCGGGACAGTCATTTGAAAGCCCGCCCCCTCTCATACAAAGTAATGAGTTCCCATCCAATCTCTGCAGGACAGGACAGGAAGATTCCCCAACCAACATCTTTTCTTTTTTTTTTCGAAACTGTATTTCAACAAATGCAATAACAAACGAACAAAACACAAGAGCAAAGAGATATACAAGAAAAATAAAAAAAGTTCAAGTTCCTTATGGAGGTGTCAACATTTTTTCTGTGTTCAACAAAATCTGCACAAGTGGCATCGGATGACAACAGCGACCTCGAGGTTGAATTCGACTCTTTCTAGTCTGGTAATTAACACGTTTGTGTTACTTCACAGTCAGTGCATTTGCTTGTGCATTTGCGTTCTTTTTGTGCCATAGTTTCCCCATTAATATAATTACTGTTTAAAAATGTGACATAAAATTCTTTGTAAATTAAAAAAAACGCTAAAATAGCTACGTTGTATGCGTTTTGTTTGTGTACGATAATTTCTCCCAAAATACGATAATTTTGAGGTTTGGTACGATAGTTTCATATTTCATATCTGGCAACACTGCTCCGGTGCAGAAAAACAAGAAGTGCGGGGGCTTGCGAACAATGCTGTGCGCCACACTTAAAATAAACTGCACACCCACACACACACCTTCACAAATGACACTAACATCCTACCTTTTCCTCAAAAAATACTACATTTATGTTTGCTGTCTGTCTATGTACTTTTCTGTCACTTTTGCGCTCTTTTTCATACTTTTCCCTCGTTTCAAAAGTCACCGAACGCACTTTACCGTAATATATGCAACATATAGCATGCTGTTAGAAAGCACGGGTTCTTGGCTTGCTGTCAGTGTTGAAATTTTTCAGAGTGAGGGCTTACATGAGAACTTACGGTAATGAGAATCAGCGGCGCACTAGTGTGAAACTTCCGTGTTCTTCCTCTGTGTTATGACATCACAGGCTTACGTTTACCGTAATACACCATATATATCATTGGAAATCCCTTTTTTTTTGGCAAATTAGGTTGCCAGATATCTACAACTGCATTATTGATGAAGAGAATAGATTATACATCTTGTTTGCAAAAACTTTTTTTTTTTTTGTTAGCTCCACAAGTATTTTTTTTTGTTGTCTTGTTCTCTCAGGTGTAGGCCTATCGAATAGATTCGTGATTTTGGGTGCAATTTTGTTATTTAAGCTATTTGTTTGCCTACACACTTAATATTGTAAATAAAGTGTTAAATTATTCAGCATTATGTCATCATATGTTATGTATTATGCTGTACTTGTGCGTCTAATGGTATGAGTGGGTTAGGGGGTGGTGGTGGTGAGCAGGGGGGCCGGGTGGGGTGTGTGGTATTGTCCCTACCAAAGCTGAGACCAAACCTACGCCCTTGGTATGTACATACATACATGTAATCCACATGTATTCTTTCAAAGTAATCACCCCCCCAAATATGCATAGAACACTGTGATCTACTGGATAGGAGTGTGAATAGCGACCAACATATTTGTGAATTTCAAATGCAGTTTTGCTCTCAGAATGTCTCAATATTGCGTAAGTGAGCAAAGTGATTAATGTGTGTGATCAGTGATCCACAAATGCCGAATCACACTTCACAAACAGAATTTACAGTTTTGCAAATGCATTTTTAAACAAATGAAAAAATGGCATATTTACAAATACACATTTATTTGTAAAAAACCAACACACAAGTTACAAGTTGGAAATTTGTGTTTGTGGATCACAAAACGTGCAAATCAAGGACTATTCCCAGATCACCCTCTGTGCATTGACAGCTGTGGTGTACCTGAATAACCAGGCGATGCACACATTTACCACTAAATCTATCAGATCTCTTGGGATGACATAACAACATGACATAAGGGGTTTTCATCTCTGCATTGTCAAACGTGCAGTAGACAGACAAAAGTAAGTACAGCAAGTCCTTAGGGTTATTCACAATGCAAATTATAATATCAATATACCACATTATCTCCCCCCTTAAATTTAAGGTAATGTCCACACAGCTGCATTAATTGTGCTTATTCAATTTAAACAATAACTGAAAATATTACACTCCTTACACAGGTGTAATTTCAATTATAAGTGTGGAACTGTTTCCTCTGGCTGCCTGAATAATTGTTTTAATACTGCATATTATGTTGTGGTCAGGTCCTGTGGGCTGGTTTTTGGGACTTCATTCTAAAGGGCCTTTCATACTGAAAACTTCAGCGTGATGCTTTAACGTTCCCCAATGTGCCGTAACGCCAGGCCTATGCCTTTCCAACTTGTTGTGACGACAGACGCATCGCTTCGGAAGCGGCAAGGGGACGGAGATTGTGGCTACGTCACACTCTGGCTGTTTCCACAACCTTAAAAAAGTTCAGTGATCGCCATCTTGAATTTGAATGATTCCCCCATCACCCTAGTGGGAGAAGCTTTTTTTTTCAGCTACTTTTCGGAGTGACTTGGTGGGATATCGATCGAACCGCGACAGCGGACCGACCCGCACGGAGAAGCCGGCCTTCAGGCATCATCACTGGGCAGACCGAGGCAGGCAGCCGGGGAGATGGAGCAGACCCACTCAGTCCGAAATCTCCAACTTTTTGGATATATGCGAAGTCCCAGTTTGACCAATGGGGGGTTAGTTCTGCAGCTTTATCGAGGTGAGGATAAAATAAAAGTAAAACGTGAAGTTTACTGAACTGCTGTGAAGGTTTATTGATCAGCTAACGTTAGCCTTTTAGCACAGTTGATCTGAGTGAACGCTTTAATTTCTAAATGGTTCAGTCTTTATTTTTACCAAATAAAGCTACAGCTTTTTTCAGACACCACAAAAGCTCAACTTTAAATAACTTATTTTTTCGGGCGTTTTTTTTTCCTTTTTTATATATAAACTGTTTAATGTTTCTTTATATTTAAAGAAATATTTTTATTTGTCCCAATCAGGAACATTTGCTGTGCAGACAACCAAACGTCCATTGATGAGCTGAACACCACGAAGTCCAGTCGAAAGAAAACATCTCTGCTCTTCAAAATAGGACAAAAGTGTCTTCAGCAACACCACCAGAGTTCAAAGCTGCAGAAGAGACCTTCATCTGGTCCCGAGAATCCAGCATAACATAACCTGCTACTAAATAAAAGGCTCTTTCAACAGCAACAATTTTATTATTTTTTTAAAAAGCTGTTTCATTTTATATTTTAACAATAAATGAACGGATCATTAAAAATGTCCACGAATCAAAGTCAAAAGACATTTGCACAAGTAGAAGCTCTCCACTTATTGCGTTCAAATTCATTTTAGAAATGACTCTGTCCTGATAACAACATTAAAGGCAATTACATATTTTGATGTAATTACAAGTTGAAATGACCATTAAAAAAATTCATCATGAGGTTTATGTCACAGAAATCCTACTTTACAATCACACTGCAGTCATTGTTAAATTATTTCATTTTGCATTTATAATAAACATTTGTATTTATTTACAGTGTCTGTTTTTCTGGTTGAAATGAGATATAAATAATCTACCAGACATAAAAAATGTGCAAGTTTACATGTTATTTTGTCTAAAAATAAATGTCCAAGGTTCCTTATGTTAAACAAGAAATTATCTAATCTGAAATAACAGGTGGTTTTAATTTACAGATGAAAGGTTTCTAAAGAACCATTTATTGATTTATTTAGCTATTTTAATTGCAAGTGTTCCAAACTTTTTTAACAGTAATCAGAAATTCTGAGGTAACAAACAACAACAAAAAACATTTCGAAGGATTTTTCTTCAGAAAACTGCTCCATAAATGAGCAGTCCTGTGCCACGTATGTTTTGCAGAGATGGGTGGTTTCTGTACCGATCCGTTTTGTAGAGATCAGTGGTTTGCCGCTTGTGTTCCGTGTTTTAGCCCGACGCGTCGTTCCTATTGGACAACACAAAGGTACGTCACAGCTCAGAGCATCGAAAGTTGGAGTGGATTGAACTTTGACTGCGTCAGCCTGCTGACAAGCGGCAATGCGTGCTCCCGTCAGAAGCGTGGGTTTAGCTCGGCTTTTGACACGACGCTTCTGACGCATCTAAAAAGCAACGCATCTCATTGAAAATAATGCTTTTTAGACTGATTTTTGACGCATCTGGCGTATTCAGTGTGAAAGGCCCATAAAAAGCAACGCGTCTCATTGAAAATCATGCTTTTTAGACCGATTTTTGACGCTTCTGATGCGTCTGACGCGTTCAGTGTGAAAGGCCCTTAAGGCTTTTCCTCTCGTCTGTGGGTGCGTGTGTGAGAGAATGTGGATGTGTGGGAGCGCGCATGTGTTTCCTGGTACGTGTGAGAGAATGTGGATGCGTGCGTTTCCTGGTGCCTGGCTTTAGTAGGTGCGAGTGTGCATGAGTTTGCCATCCCTCCATTTGTACCCCTTTCTCTGTATGTGCTGGCGTAGGTGTGATGAACGCACGTCCTGTCTGTGTGGTGGAGGTATGAGTAAATGTGTGTGTGTGTGTGTGTGTGCTCCTCCAGGAGCCCCTCCTTCTTTGTCTCTGCATGTGTGCGTGTGAGTGGTGAGACTCCTCCCCTGCCGTCTCCTTTTCTCCCACTGTTTACAGTTGCCATGGTGTCCAGCCAGTTGTGCGCAACACCTGTCATGTTCTGATCTTTCTTATGTTCATCTGTGATGTGGGTCGTTAAACTTTTTCTTGTTGCTCCTGGTGTAGCTGCACTTGGTTCTCTGGTGAGCGGTTTTTGACAGCTGTCATGCGAGGGGCCCCGCCCCCTCATGCATCTTGTGTTTAAGTCTTCTGGGGTTTTCATGTCTTGTATTTCTCCTTACAGTGATTGGTTTTTGTTCTCTACCACGTTAGTTTATTCATGTTCAGGTTTTATTTTCCCAGACTGTTTGTGTAGATTGTTTCTTGTGCACTCATTGGTTTCCTTCCACGTGCGCCCTTTCTTCCGGTCATTATTCTCAGCTGTATGTAATTTGGTTTTGGCTTTATAAGCCACGCCAGTGTGTGTGTTAGTTGCAGGCCAATTAGATGTTTCATCCACACGTCCTGTGTCAGCTGTTAGTAATTCACACTGTCCTTTTTGACAGTTGATTGTAGTCATTTGTTTGTCACTTTGTTAGTCTTTTCAACCGCTTGCAGCTTGTCTTTCAGAAGTGTTTTGTTTTCATCCTCACTGTCTTCCTTTTTGACAGTAGTCTTGAGTTGCTTATTATCCTCCAGTTTGCTTTTTGATCTCAGTCACATTGGGTTTGAGATTTTTGGTGAACATTTTTGTCTTTTAGAGTCTGTCCTGTTTTTTCTAGTTTTTGGATGTTTCTTGGATTTGATGTTCACTATTATTCTGGAGTTCAATAAATAACTGTATATTTGCCATCATCTCTTATGTGTTTTGGCTACCTGCATTTGGGGTCCAAACCTGCCTTCTTTGGGGACTAAACCATGACATATTAACTCTTACAAATAAACTCAACCCTCTTTAATCAACTGAACAAGTCCCGGTATCACATTTATTCTCTATAATGTGAGGGCTGCCTAGTGGTGCGCTCTGAGTGCCTCACTGTCTCTGGTCCAGGTGGCTCGGGCTGGTCCAGTGTAAAAGGTGGTGGGGCAGGTGCTGCAGAGACCGACCCAGCAAGGTCACTCCCCTGCTGAACTGACTGAGTTGCACCCTCAGGCTCTGGGTCTGAAACATCTTGAGGGCATGCAGCTCTCAGCTGGTCTCCGTGATGCCTGTACACTTGATCAGTTGTCTCTCCCTACACCTGGTACGACACCGGACCAGACTGCTGAGTGACAACTCCTGGGATCCATTTGGCTTTTTTCCCCAGCAATGTTGCGCAGGTATACAGGATCACTCACATCAAACTGTCTCTCAGCAGCCCAACTGTCATGTTCCTCTTTCTGCTGATGCTGCCTCCTCACCTTCATGGCGATGTTAGACTTTAGGAAGTCTAACTGAGAACGCACGTCTCTTTAGGTGCAAATCTGACAGTGACTCTCCAGTCGCACTGTTGGGAGTTGTGCGATACCGCAGTAGGAAGCGCGAGATTTTGTCCTCAACACTCAAATCCTCTCTGTCCAGCTTTTTCATGCCTGTTTTAGATGTGGCAACATACCTCTCAGCTAAGCCATTAGTAGATGGATGCTAGTGTTGTGACGTTCGCGAACGAGCCGATTCTTTTGAACGGCTCTTTAATATGAACGAAGGGAGCCGGGTCGCGGCTACACGGGAGCCGTTCTTTTTGTCATTCTTTTTTTTTTTTTCATGCGTGTTTGTTTCACACAGCTCCCAGTAACATCCAGTTGTGGTTGCGGCTTTGGCCCCCCCCGCATAGAAAGAGAGCAGCTACGGGGAGAGGGGTACAGGCAGCATGTGCCTTAACATGAGTACACCTGACATTTTTGCACTCACTGCAGCTGACTTTGTTAATCTACTTTTACTGAAAATGGCCAATATTTTACACCGTTTTTGTTTCTATCGTGTGATACTGTGACATTTTTGCACTCACTGCAGCTGACTTAGTTATTGTATTCTGTATTTATTATATATTTTCTATCAATGTTTATCGTATTGCATTGTATGTTCTGTTTTTGCACTAAAAACTATTTTGAACAAACATTCATTGCAGCTGGCTTTGTTTTTAATGTTTATAAGTGTTTAACTATTGCATGAATAACTAGTCAGGGTAGCATCACACACATACACATCCGTGTACAAGGTAAATCCACAGTATTGATGTCTAGGCCGGGGCGGAGGATTAGCAGCAATCTTCCATTCCAGCTTATTAATTAATCAAAAACCCAGACAGAGCTTTAATTCATTTGAAAGCTTGTCTCTTAGTCTTGTCCATCCAAATTGGAAGTCCCAAAAACCAGTTTTATTTGTTATTATCTATCGTCCACCTGGTCGTTACTGTGAGTTTCTCTGTGAATTTTCAGACCTTTTGTCTGACTTAGTGCTTAGCTCAGATAAGATAATTATAGTGGGCGATTTTAACATCCACACAGATGCTGAGAATGACAGCCTCAGCACTGCATTTAATCTATTATTAGACTCTGTTGGCTTTGCTCAAAAGTAAATGAGTCCACCCACCACTTTAATCATATCTTAGATCTTGTTCTGACTTATGGTATGGAAATAGAAGACTTAACAGTATTCCCTGAAAACTCCCTTCTGTCTGATCATTTCTTAATAACATTTACATTTACTCTGATGGACTACCCAGCAGTGGGGAATAAGTTTCATTACACTAGAAGTCTTTTAGAAAGCGCTGTAACTAGGTTTAAGGATATGATTCCTTCTTTATGTTCTCTAATGCCATATACCAACACAGTGCAGAGTAGCTACCTAAACTCTGTAAGGGAGATAGAGTATCTCGTCAATAGTTTTACATCCTCATTGAAGACAACTTTGGATGCTGTAGCTCCTCTGAAAAAGAGAGCTTTAAATCAGAAGTGTCTGACTCCGTGGTATACCTCACAAACTCGTAGCTTAAAGCAGATAACCCGTTAAGTTGGAGTGGAAATGGCGTCTCACTAATTTAGAAGATCTTCACTTAGCCTGGAAAAAGAGTCTGTTGCTCTATAAAAAAGCCCTCCGTAAAGCTAGGACATCTTTCTACTCATCACTAATTGAAGAAAATAAGAACAACCCCAGGTTTCTTTTCAGCACTGTAGCCAGGCTGACAAAGAGTCAGAGCTCTATTGAGCTGAGTATTCCATTAACTTTAACTAGTAATGACTTCATGACTTTCTTTGCTAACAAAATTTTAACTATTAGAGAAAAAATTACTCATAACCATCCCAAAGACATATCGTTATCTTTGGCTGCTTTCAGTGATGCCGTATTTGGTTAGACTCTTTCTCTCCGATTGTTCTGTCTGAGTTATTTTCATTAGTTACTTCATCCAAACCATCAACATGTTTATTAGACCCCATTCCTACCAGCTGCTCAAGGAAGCCCTACCATTATTTAATGCTTCGATCTTAAATATGATCAATCTATCTTTGTTAGTTGGCTATGTACCACAGGCTTTTAAGGTGGCAGTAATTAAACCATTACTTAAAAAGCCATCACTTGACCCAGCTATCTTAGCTAATTATAGGCCAATCTCCAACCTTCCTTTTCTCTCAAAAATTCTTGAAAGGGTAGTTGTAAAACAGCTAACTGATCATCTGCAGAGGAATGGTCTATTTGAAGAGTTTCAGTCAGGTTTTAGAATTCATCATAGTACAGAAACAGCATTAGTGAAGGTTACAAATGATCTTCTTATGGCCTCGGACAGTGGACTCATCTCTGTGCTTGTTCTGTTGGACCTCAGTGCTGCTTTTGATACTGTTGACCATAAAATTTTATTACAGAGATTAGAGCATGCCATAGGTATTAAAGGCACTGCGCTGCGGTGGTTTGAATCATATTTGTCTAATAGATTACAGTTTGTTCATGCAAATGGGAAATCTTCTTCACAGACTAAAGTTAATTATGGAGTTCCACAAGGTTCTGTGCTAGGACCAATTTTATTCACTTTATACATGCTTCCCTTAGGCAGTATTATTAGACGGTATTGCTTACATTTTCATTGTTACGCAGATGATACCCAGCTTTATCTATCCATGAAGCCAGAGGACACACACCAATTAGCTAAACTGCAGGATTGTCTTACAGACATAAAGACATGGATGACCTCTAATTTCCTGCTTTTAAACTCAGATAAAACTGAAGTTATTGTACTTGGCCCCACAAATCTTAGAAACATGGTGTCTAACCAGATCCTTACTCTGGATGGCATTACCCTGACCTCTAGTAATACTGTGAGAAATCTTGGAGTCATTTTTGATCAGGATATGTCATTCAAAGCGCATATTAAACAAATATGTAGGACTGCTTTTTTGCATTTACACAATATCTCTAAAATCAGAAAGGTCTTGTCTCAGAGTGATGCTGAAAAACTAATTCATGCATTTATTTCCTCTAGGCTGGACTATTGTAATTCATTATTATCAGGTTGTCCTAAAAGTTCCCTAAAAAGCCTTCAGTTAATTCAAAATGCTGCAGCTAGAGTACTGACGGGGACTAGAAGGAGAGAGCATATCTCACCCATATTGGCCTCTCTTCATTGGCTTCCTGTTAATTCTAGAATAGAATTTAAAATTCTTCTTCTTACTTATAAGGTTTTGAATAATCAGGTCCCATCTTATCTTAGGGACCTCGTAGTACCATATCACCCCAATAGAGCGCTTCGCTCTCAGACTGCAGGCTTACTTGTAGTTCCTAGGGTTTGTAAGAGTAGAATGGGAGGCAGAGCCTTCAGCTTTCAGGCTCCTCTCCTGTGGAACCAGCTCCCAATTCAGATCAAGGAGACAGACACCCTCTCTACTTTTAAGATTAGGCTTAAAACTTTCCTTTTTGCTAAAGCTTATAGTTAGGGCTGGATCAGGTGACCCTGAACCATCCCTTAGTTATGCTGCTATAGACGTAGACTGCTGGGGGGTTCCCATGATGCACTGTTTCTTTCTCTTTTTGCTCTGTATGCACCACTCTGCATTTAATCATTAGTGATCGATCTCTGCTCCCCTCCACAGCATGTCTTTTTCCTGGTTCTCTCCCTCAGCCCCAACCAGTCCCAGCAGAAGACTGCCCCCTCCCTGAGCCTGGTTCTGCTGGAGGTTTCTTCCTATTAAAAGGGAGTTTTTCCTTCCCACTGTAGCCAAGTGCTTGCTCACAGGGGGTCGTTTTGACCGTTGGGGTTTTACATAATTATTGTATGGCCTTGCTTTACAATATAAAGCGCCTTGGGGCAACTGTTTGTTGTGATTTGGCGCTATATAAAAAAATTGATTGATTGATTGATAGGCAGAGGGATGTTGTACCACCTAGTGGAATATTTACAATGAATTCAGACCAAAATGCTTTACAACATATTATAATGAGGTTATAATCAGTATTTCCAAATAATTCAAACTCAGATAATGGTTGATAATGGCTGTGATATCAGATTTAAAGTGAATAGAAAAAAGAACATGTGCAATACAAAAACTTTCAAAATCAAAAAATATATGGAAAGAACAAAAACAAATGGTGTTGGTCTTAATGACTTTTCATTCATTTTTGTGTTTCTCAGTATGGGTTTCCTTGGTTATTTACAATGCGTTAGCGCCATCTACTGGTTACTTTAAGCAACAATAGGTTTGGTTTAATGTCTTCTATTCCCTGTTCTCTTCTCGTTTGGAACGAGATTTCAGTCAGTCAGCACCAGTCTTTTGCCTGAGCGTGCTGTTCTTCCCAAGGATTCATGTTTTCGATGTCCACTGCTGGCAGGAAAAGGTAGGCAGACAGAATAGGGGAGCAAATTTGAAAAGTGACATTGAGATGGCTCATTTCTCTCTCTCTCTCTCTCTCTCAATATTTTTAGGCTTATCAATTTATGTCACAAATGGCGCTAGGAATTTCTAACCAGAATGCATTGTAAGGGCAAAGTGCGCATGCACCACCACGAACGTGCACATGGCGGAAAATGATAATTACGAGGTCTGTGAGAAAAGTATCCGACCTTTTTATTTTATGCAAAAAATATATGGATTTGATTCATATGTTTTTACGTCAGCCAAGCTTGAACCTTCGTGCACATGCGTGAGTTTTTCCACGCCTGTCGGTTGCGTCATTCGCCTGTGGGCAGGCTTTGAGTGAGCACTGGTCCACCCCTCTCATCGTTGTTTCATTGCGAGGAAATGGCGGAATGATTTGGGCTTTTTTTTTTTTCAGAAACTGTTAAGAGACAGGCAGCTGGAAACCATTCGAAAAATTTATCTGGCTTTCGGTGAAAATTTTACGGGCTTCACAGAGAATAAGGAGTGTCACGACAGCTTTAAGGACGGCCCACAATGGCGCACGGCTTGCCGCCATCGAGAGGCAGAAACCACCACATCATTTCTAAACGGATCGCTGTGTGGAGCCAGGACCGTCGTGTGCAATTTCTCTGGTTATCACAAGAGCTGGACATCAGCCATTTTCTGGCAGATTTCACTTTTAACAAGAGATTTTGTCATGGAAAGCCGCACGGAGGCTTCGCGCATAATGACAGATTCGCTGATGGAGCAAGACAAAGAACACCTCCATTTTGGAGTGTCAGAAGACAAGTTGGGACGAGCCCAGCTCTCCACAATTTCTCTTATACTCACTCGACTGGTAAGCACTGAAAGCCGAGATAGAAGATTTTTTTTTTTTTCCATTTAGAAGACAGTTATGAATCCAATTAGCAAATTTCAATGATTGCAGTCATTTACACACACAAAAAACGAATTAAATAAATAAATGCTGTAACATGTATAAGGGCCCCTTCACACATGGTACGATTAAGTACAACTCAAAGAGACTCACGGCAAACAGCTCATATGAGCGAAGCATTCAAATATCATTCCAACAGGCAGGCGTGCACGATGCCTCTGCAACGGTTCGTGGATGCCGGAAAACAGTACAAGCAGCTGCGTGATGTGTAACCACATCTCACAGCTGTGAAGAAAAAAAAAACATGCTGTGATGGTTTTGTGCACGGGGGAGCACAGCAGCTTTTCACATGGTTACACATCGTGCACCTGCTGTAAAGATAAAAACTGCATGCCACCCACAGGATTTGAAAAAGCTCTGATTACCAGTCAGAAACTTTACCACTGAGCTACCATTGCTGTCCTGTAAAAGGTGCGGGAAACTGCCTGATATCATGGACATGGACGTATTTAAAAAACAAACCACACACCATATAAAAACACCACATTTTATTGAATCCCTCTAATCAAGCGCGGAAAACAAATATGATCCATCTGTTCCTCTGTAGATGACCCATGATCACAGATGTATAGTCATGGAATGACATGAATGTTAAAGCAGGGCGCTCTTATGTCCACATCTGCTGGCGGCATGTCCGGCCCGACACGCGTGTCTTGTGGACAGTACGCCGCAGGTCTGACACCGCATCATGTGGAACAGAGCTCACGTGGGTGACGTGGCAGTCAGATTGCCCGCTGTGTGTTATGATCTGATGGTTCATATCAACCTGTTGTAGCCTGTCAATGTGCTAACTGCAGCCCATCACCACAGTGATATGTTTTTATTTATGACCAAGAAAGGACAGCAAGCAGACACGTGTATATCACAGTGGGCAGTTGCTAGTTCATGTCCGTCCAAACACAATTCGTGTTCCCCAGCTGTGACGTCCAGATCCACAGATCTCCACAGCCGCACCTGTCGGTGGACACACCTCCTGTCAGTTTAGCGCACACACCAACGTGTCACTGTATGTTTGCAAAGCCACACTCATGGGGCACTTAGACAGATTTCACATCCAGCTCGACAGTGATTGTCTGCTGGCTGTTACCATGCTACTAGTGTGAATGGCCAGACATTTTCTAACTGCCATGCGAGCAGTGTTAGATGTTTGTGTGTGTCACCTGGAATTGGCTGACACCTGCCGCGAGAAGGTTCAATGGTCTCTCACAGGGCACACTCTGTCTTTCAGCTGCTGGTGTGCGCAAATAGTTGTACCAACAAGTGTACGAGGCATTGGAAGCAGCTATGAATTTACACGTTTTGCATACGATTCCTGCTTCATGCGCACTAAATACGCAATTCGACCAAATTCGCACTATGTGTGAAGGGGCCCTAAGAAATGATGAGAAAGTGCAGGAGACAGCAAAAAAGACATATAGGGCATTGCTTTAGAAAATGATAGGCATCTACGATGTGAGTAAATGAAGACATAGATGTATAGACTAAGAAACAACTGGATTTGTGTGTATGTGCCTCTCATGTCCAAACTGGATTGGTTAGTCCAGAAAACAGGATCCCTTGAATATGTCAGGCGAATAATCTTTTTATCAGAAACTTCCTCATCTTCTTCAAAAACAATTGATGTGTCACTTAAATCTTCACTATAATTTCACACTATGCCTTCACTGTCCGTGTCTGCCATATTGGTAAACAGAGCTGCGCTGCGACACATTTACTCACATGACATCACATCCGTCGCAGCGAAAAAGTAGGTCAACTCGGAGGCGGTAAATTCAAATTCTCAGATGGGTAACGAAACGTCTAAATCCTTGTTCAGTGTAATTTTATGTTAAAAAAACAGACATGTGGAAAAAGCTTTTTTTTATTCATCAAGAATATGTAAAAACGTCATGGCGTGGCAGGGACCAGGGCCAGTTCTGGGTGATTTGGAGCCCCGGGCGAAAATGTAGAATGGCACCCCCCCCCCCCCAACACATAAACACAAACCCACAAATGTATATTTTTTTCCTTATTTTGTATTGATAATAACCGCACGTCACACAAAATATAAAAACTTGAATGATAAATACAGAAATAAAGTAAATAAACTAACAGTGCAAAGTTGAGTGTATTGCAATTGTTTTGGTCAAACTTAAAATATGTTATGACAGATATTAAAAATTTAACAAAATAATCTAGATTTGATGTAAACTCTGGTAACAATATTCACACATAACACAAACAGTGTGCAAAAAAAGCCTCTTAACAAAATAACTTATCACAATGTAAACAAATACTTAAAACTGTACACGCCTGGACTTCCTTGCTGCAAAGACGTCAATAGTTGCATCAAAAGATAGCTGCCTGGACACTTCTTGATTAATACTTATAAGTGCAAGTCCATTTAGTCGCTCTTGTGACATTGTGGACCTTAAGTAGTTTTTTATAAGCTTAAGCTTAGAAAAGCTTCTCTCAGCTGATAGTGACTGGAATGGTTGCAGCTATTCTGAGTGCTACTCAGATGTTGGGATAGATCTCCCTGAGTTGTTTTTCCTCAAGGAAAACTAAAAGTTCCATGACAGTCATTTTGGGTTTTGGCCAGGTGGGAAAGGACTGCAACTCCATCACCAGTTGTTGCTCCTCTATGTCTGTCTGGTCTCCACAGGTCAGTGTATTGCACAATTCTTTGGTTTGATTTTTTACTTCTTCTGGAGGCAGATTGGGGAAGTTGGTGAGCACATGAAAGATATTGGAAACATCACTTATCATCTCTGTTCTCTCCTTCAGTGATGCAATGGTCATATCTACAACTGCAGTGAAAAATGTCACTTCCATTTTTTTCATGGCATCTGTTTGGGATTCATCTGGAGCTCCGTAAGAGAATTGCCTCTTGGTAACTCTCAGTCTCTTTTCTTTCAATGCAGCAATAACACTCATCTCCTCACACAAATCTCTGGCACATGCTTGGGCAGTAGCAAATCCGGTACTCCTGTATTCTGAAAGAGATGCTTCAGTTTTTCTTAAGAAGTCAACTGCTACATCCATGTGCATTGATTCTGACTGCAGTAATTTGTTTACTTGTATTTTTGACAAAATGTCATGCCACACAACAGAACAAATTGAAAAGCGGTATGAACCAATCTCTTTGGCTAAAGTGTGTGCCTCTATTTTTATTGTAGGGTCATTTGCAGTCTCTTACCTCTAAAAGTGCATCCCTAATGCCTGAAACCTTACAGGCACTACACTGTCTATCCTGCTCTCCCATCTAGTGTCAGCCCAGGATTTCAAAGATATGTCCACATGTTTTTTTTTTGTTTTTTTTTAATTGTCCATCTTTGTGTAGATGCTGAAAAAAGATTCAAAAGCTTCTGCAGGTAGCCAAAGTACCCTGTAGCATCTGTGGAGCTTTTTGCTGCATCTGAAACAAGATTAACTGTATGTGCTCCACAGGGAACAAACAGGGCTCTTGAGTTTAACTCACGTATTCTAGCTTGAACACCCTTTTGTTTTCCCTTCATGTTTGCCCCATTGTCATATGACTGTCCTCTACAGTCCTTAAATTGAATGTTTAGTTCTTTTAGTCTGTTGAGCATGAGTGCTGTGAGGCTTTCTCCGGTGGTTTCTTCTGCCTCCAGAAACCCCCAAAATGTTCCTTTATTTGAGGAGTGCCTTCTACTGTTACTATTCTTATTATCACTGACATTTGCTCCTTGTGGCTTAGATCTGGAGTACAGTCCAAAATAATGGAATAATATTTGCTTACTTTAATTTCAGCCACAATGGAGTCCAAAATTTGTTCACCTATGCAATTTTAGTTCATTCTGAATAGTTTTTCCGAGGTATGTTGTGTGGCTTGCTCCTCTATCCACCTTTTCAATATGCTCTTTGAGTACAGGGTCAAAAAGTGCCATGAGTTCTACTTCTTTCAGAAAATTTCCATTCTTTAAATCATGCAGTTTGTCTGAGCTTCCCCGAGATGCAATGTTTCATTCTGCCAGTGATTGAATTATTGCCACCAACCTGGTTAGAACTTCTCGCCACCTTCTCCTCTCTGCATTTATTAGTGCCATTTCTGCCTTGCTAATTGTCTGGCCACTCTTAATACGGCTTTCTAACTCTTTCCATGATGCCATGTTTTTGTAGTGTTCAGGGCTGGTCTCATGCATTTTAAGTGTATCTGAGCAGTGCTTCCAGTTCTTGAAACCTTCTCTGCCTAATTTGAATATTTTTTGTGAGAACAGTTTGCAACAGAAGCAGTATAAACTGTCATTTTTGGTGGAGTATATGAGCCATGTTCTCTTCATCTTCTCCCCATTCATCAGGTGCCTAAAGAAATAGTGATGGTGGAAACTTCTCCCATCCTCATTTTTTGGAAATGTGAAGTCCAAATCGATAACAGGAGGCCCTCGGGTGACTAGCTCAGTCCTTACACCATCAGTCAGGCTGGGCCAATCAGCTGGGTCAGTGGGCTCACAAACAACTGCTGAAGTGGCTGGTGTTTCTCCAGACTGATGCATATTAAGTCTACTGGTACTGGCTCCTTCTTCTGTAAAAAGAAACATACACATTGCAGCAATAATTAATTTCTAAAAAATAGTAGCCTGAGCATCCATGTGGAGAGATGTGCATACAGTTTTTCTGTGGACAATATATAGACCGATATAAAACATGAAGAGCTGCTGTTTGTACCAAATGCATAAAACACTTACCTGGATCTTGAAGGGTAAGTTGTGTCTCACTAATAGCACTGATGGTTGGAGTTTGACTTTCTGCTGATTCAGCTGTGCACAAAACACAAACCACCTATTATTCTTTGAGTGTGTGTTTTTACAGTATTATGACAAAAACAAAATGTTAGCTTTTGGAAAAGTAAACAAAAAAATTATAACTACTGTTCATAATTAAATCATGAATGCACTTACATTCTTCAGTTTGTGAAGCTGACACCAAGGGATTCTCTGCTGCAGCTTCTGCAGGTGCTTGTTGTGACTGCAGATACTTTCTCAGAGCATCTATACAAAAAAGTGGGTTTACATATATTTTTATAGTTTACACTAGCCCGCAATTCTAATCTTGCATAAATTAACGTGGTTATGTGAAACTAAGGATGAGTGTATATATTTACAGGTATCTGCACATTCTGTATGTTTCTTTAAACTCCTAGTTTGTAGCTTGGCCCGCTGTTGTGTAGGAGCGTCATGGACTGATGGATATAATGGGGAGTCAACAAGCTAAGAAGCTAAAGCTATTTTCATGTTAAATTGTGATGTAAAACAACTGACATACCTCTACCCTGGGCCCGTTTTTCCTCCTCCTCCTTTCGTCGCTTTCTTAGAGCAGCACCCGAGGGCTTTAACCTTTTCATTGTTAGTTTTTTTTATGTCTTAATCAACAACACCTGTGTGTATGGAGTTAAAATTGTCTCATTAATATTTGTAAATGCACACATGTTGATCTACAAATAATCATTGATTTGCAAATGTGTTCAGATATCCACAAATGCAAATTTCATATTTGTAACTTGTAAAGTGGTCTTTGCAAATAATGTATTTGCAAATATAAAACTTAATTTGTAAAAAAAATACATTTGTAAAACTGGAAATTGTATTTGTGAATTGAGTTTCAGCTTTTGTGGATCACCAATTACATGCATTCATCGCTTTCCTCTGTGACGTCATTTTGAGACATTCTTTTCGCGAACACAGATCCACAAACAAATGCCGACTGATTCAAATACACACGCCCACTGGATGTCCACTAGATGGCAGTGTGGTTCCATTCATTGATGTGGCAAGCTGAATTATTTTTT
The DNA here is from genome assembly GCF_902500255.1 of Thalassophryne amazonica. Lineage (NCBI taxonomy): Eukaryota > Metazoa > Chordata > Actinopteri > Batrachoidiformes > Batrachoididae > Thalassophryne > Thalassophryne amazonica. The sequence goes on along the minus strand of NC_047118.1, from coordinate 25,760,157 downwards.
AAAATTGTGTCCTCGGATTTCATCATGGGAAAGGGGGCAGGGGTGTTAGTGTTGTACTCTTTAACGCAGTGGTTGAAATAAGCGTATTAAACAGTATTGCGCCTGTGCGTACTCCGTGACACAGACATGCTGCAAAATTCTTCTTTTAAAAACTTGAAAGTTCTAAAAGTTGCTACATTTAGCTAAGCTTCGCACAGGAGCCACACAGCGTCACCGCAGCAACCAACCAGTCCCGCTTTACTACAACTGTCGCAACAGCCAGGCTCCGGATCCGAGGAAACTGATTTGTATCTGTAACACACAGATCAGTGTCCGCGGACTTATAAAACTTGCATTATGTTGTAAAAAAAAAAAGAACGCTTTGCAATAAGCATTTTAAATACTCAGTAACGATCACGATTAAAGAGTCATCTGGGAGTATATAGTTTCAGCTTGCCACATCAATGAATGGAACCACACTGCCATCTAGTGGATATCCAGTGGGCGTGTGTATTTGTGAATCAGTCGGCATTTGTTTGTGGATCTGTGTTGCGAAAAGAATGTCTCAAAATGACGTCACAGAGGAAAGCGATGAATGCGTGTAATTGATGATCCACAAATGCTGAAACTCAATTCACAAATACAATTTCCAGTTTTACGTATGTATATATATATATATATATATATATATATATATATATATATATATATATATATATATATTACAAATTAAGTTTTATATTTGCAAATACATTATTTGCAAAGACCAATTTACAAGTTACAAATATGAAATTTGCATTTGTGGACATCTGAACACATTTGCAAATCAATGATTATTTGTAGATCACCCTGTGTGCATTTACAAATATTAATGAGACAATTTTAACTCCATATGTATGCGTGACGTCTATCTATCAATAGCGCTAACATCTGGATGATGCGCTGCCCCCCTCCCCCCACCTTTCACTGTAAACAGTGGGTCAGGTTCAGGGCGCCAGGTCATGAGCTCTTGCTCTCACAGATTCAGATGAGGAGTCAAAATAATTTGTATATTATATGTAACGCATTGAAATGTATTTTATACATAAAAACATGGTGCAATATTATCTTTATTTTATGATTTTTTTTTTTTTTTTGGAAATTGTTGCAGTTTGGCACCCTGCCCACTAGATGGTGCCCAGGGCCTGGCCTGGCAGGGACCCTTTAATAACTCTCAAAAATTTGATGTTCCTTTGTATTGTTAAAAATGTTTTTTATTAGTATGACCTAAGCAGTGGGTCACCCCTTTGAGTCTAGTCTGCTTGAGGTTCCTTCCTCAGTATTATCAAAGGGAGTTTTTTCTTACCACTGTCACCTGTGTGCTTGCTCTAGGGATTGGTAAGGTTAGACCTTATTTGTGTGAAGCGCCTTGAGGCAGCTTTGCTGTGATTTGGCGCTATATAAATGAAATGAAAAAAAAAAATAAATGTTTGGCCAGCATAAATTTCATTTTGTCACACGAGAGTGTAAAGTCATAATGTTTTTAAAGATTCACAGCTGTATGGCGCTCCACAGGGTGATGCCACATATTTATGACAACACTGAAGCTGTTTAAAACCTAACTTTATAAAATTGGCTTTTTGTGTTTTGAAGACCAACCTGAGCTCAAAGTGTTCACTTTGTAAGTCTGGTTTTGATAGCAGTGATGGGTTAAATAAATAAGGCAAATTATTTATACAGTATGAACATATTTAATGTTTCTATAATCAGCTTGGCAACACAAGACAAGGCGTGTGTGTGTGTATATATGTAATATGTGTGTGTGTACAAGGTCTGGTAGAAAAGTATCAGACCTTTTTTATTTTTTTTTTCAAAAACCTGATGGATTTGAATCACATGTGCTTGCATGAAGCAAACCTTGAACCTCTGTGCACATGCGTGGACTTTTTCATGCCCGTCAATTGCATCATTTTTTGGTAAGCAGCCTTTGTATGAGGTGTGTGTCGTGCGCTCGGCGCTTTTTCATTTCAAGGAAAAAGACGGAACGACTTGAGCAGCGCCGCAGCAAATTTTGCCAGAAAGTGGGCGACAGCCAGGTGGAATATATATATATATATATATATATATATATATATATATATATATATATATATATATATATATATATATATATATAAAACCCATCAGTAGACCTGAACACAAAGTCATCACTGACTGTAACGAGGAGCTACCAGAGGACGCGCTGTTTAACCACTAATAATTTTAACAGAAGCTCACTAAGAAAGATAATTTGTTTTGTGCAGCACTGAATATAATAAATAAGCAAATGAATGTGAATTTTCAATGAATAATTAATTAAATAAAATGCATGAATAGAAAAGCAGATAAATTTCAACTTTTAAAAACAATATTTAGTGATAAGGGCTTAGCATGGAAATACACATTTATGCAGAATAACATTTCAAACATTAAACATTTCAGTTTCAGGAAATAGTGTATTGTTTGCAAGAATGTTTTATTTTATTTTACAAGACAGTTATGAAACAAATTAGCACATTTCAATAATTGCAGCCATGTATACACAAAAAGTAATATTATACAAATAATGAATGTTTCTGAGTTCAATGGTACGAATATTTCATGAGGTGAAAGCTGGAACATACCATTCAATGAGGTGAAGCCGAGTTGAATGGTTTGTTCCAGCTTTCACCGAATTAAATATTCGTACCGTTGAAAGAATGTAAAAACATTCATTATTTGTTTTATATAACAGCTAAAATAGATCATTGTCATCTGATATTTTATTAATTTATAAACAACAGAAAAGGGACTTACATTTTGGTGTTCCACTGTGACGTGTAGTCCAGTGATGCTGTGCACTGACATCGGACTTCCATTAAAAAAAAGAAAAAAAAAAAGACTGTGTAGTTCCTCAGTTCAGCCAAAAATCACATCAGCGATTCATGTTAGCAGCTCTTCATGCATCCAGACGGCTTACAGGGGAGAGGATTTTGTGTGTGTGTGTGTGTGTGTGTGTGCAGCAGCGTCAGTTAACTCAATCAAATCATCATGTCGCTGTCCTGTCCAGGTTTTCTTTCTCTTCCTGCTAACAGACAGCACAGTGGATTTGTTTTGTGTGTGTGTCTGTATCTTACAAGAATTAGCAGTGTCAGTTAGCTCAAATGATGTCTCAGGAGAGTCGTGTCCCCCGCACGCATGTGCACACACACACGCAACCTGGTCGGCGCTTGTGCGTGCGTGAACAACAAAAATAAGACTGTATACGTCCTCAGTGTAGTAAAAAAATAAATCAATAAAAAAAAATCAGGTCAAAAATGAGTCCAGCTTTTGCTCTTTCTTCCTGCTAACAACCTCCAGGCAGCACAGTGGATTGGTTTTCTGTGTGTGTCACGCACGTGTGGGTGCACGAGCATGAGTGGGAGCGCACGTACTCATGTGCGAGCTCCCGTGTTTTTGCAACATGCGTGTGCACGAGTATGCAGTATGAGTGTACATACGCACTTGTGCATGCGTGATCACATGTGCGCATGTGCACGAGCCATGCGTGCACGCGAGAGTGCAATGGTACCAAACATATGGAACCAAATTTGCACTCTAAATGGAACCAAGCCACACTCTGAATGCAATGCAACACAAATGGGATGAATTAATCCATGTCATGTGACATACAAAGCACCAATCAAATCACAAGGATCCACTCAGCCATTATATAAAAATAAATAAATGCTGCAACATGTATAAGGAATGAAGGAAGACATGATACAGTGCAGGGCACAGCAAAAAAGGAATATGGAAAATGATAGGCATGTGAGTGAATGAACAGATAAATCTGTGTACGAGACAACGATGTAGAGAGGTGTGTGTGTGTGTCTGTCTGTATATGTCGTTATGTCCAAATGGTACCTTGGAATTCAGCCAAACATGGTACATACTTTGACATAATGGGAGTGACATAGACTATTGAGCATTTTAGTAGAAGATCAGAAGAGAGACAATTTTGTGCTGTTTCATCATCAGAATGTGTGCTAAAAGGTTGGTGTCATGCTTTTGTATCCTCTTTTTCCTTTGAACTTTTTATCTCTTAATTTTTGCAAGTAGAAGTAACAGCTTTCCTCGTGTCCTACTTCTTCGGAATCCTGTTATAGGTGCAAGGTGATAGTTTTGTTGGGGAAGATGAAGTTTTCATTTCAGTCTGTGAATGAAATCTGCCCTGAGGTGGATAATCAGCAAATAGGTCAATAAATAGTAAATGGATTGCATTTATATCGTGCTTTTCCATCTGCATCAGACGCTGAACGCGCTTTACACATCAATGCCTCACATTCACCTCAATGTTAGGGTGCTGCCACAAGGTGCCCACTATACTTAAGGACCTTGGGATTAAGGACCTTGCCCAAGGGCCTTAGTGATTTTCCAGTCAGGCTGGGATTTGAACCGAGGATCCTCTGACCATCACCTCCCCAATATTTACTGATAAGAGCTTATCATGAAAATACAGATTTATGCAAAATAACATTTCAAACATTAACCATTTCAGCAGCAAGAAATAGTTTTTAGGCTGCAAGATTTTTTTTTTTCCATTTTACAAGACAGTTATGAATCCAATTAGCAAATTTCAATGATTGCAGTAATTTACACACACAAAACGAATTAAATAAATAAATGCTGCAAAATGTATAAGGGCCCCTTCACCCATAGTACGAATAAGTACAACTCAGAGCGACTCACGGGAAACAGCTCATATGAGCGAAGCATGCAAATATCATGCCAACAGGCAGGCGTGCACGATGCCTCTGCAACGGTTCATGGATGCCGGAAAACAGTACAAGCAGCTGCGTGATATGTAACCACATCTCACAGCTGCTGTGAAGAAAAAAAAAAACATGCTGTGATGGTTTCGTGCACGGGGGAGCACAGCAGCTTTTCACATGGTTACACATCGTGCACCTGCTGTAAAAATAAAAATTGCATGCCACCCACAGGATTTGAAAAAGCTCTGATTACCAGTCAGAAACTTTACCACTGAGCTACCATTGCTGTCCTGTAAAAAAGTGCGGGAAACTGCCTGATATCATGAAGTACATGGATGTATTTAAAAAAAAAATCAAACCACACACCATATAAAAACACCGCATTTTATTGAATCCCTCTAATCAAGCAGGCAATACAAATATGATCCATCTGTTCCTCTGTAGATGACCCATGATCACAGATGTATAGTCATGGAATGACATGAATGTTAAAGCAGGGCACTCTTATGTCCACATCTGCTGGCGGCATGTCTGGCCTGACACGCGTGTCTTGTGGACAGCACGCCGCAGGTTTGACACCGCATCATGTGGAACAGAGCTCACGTGGGTAATGTGGCAGTCAGATTGCCCGCTGTGTGTTATGATCTGATGGTCCGTATCAACCTGTTGTAGCCTGTCAATGTGCTCTCTGCAGCCCATGACCACAGCGATATGTTTTTATTTATGACCAAGCAAAGACAGCAAGCAGACACACGTACGTCACAGTGGGCAGTTGCTAGTTCATGTCCGTCCAAACACAAATCATGTTCCCCAGCTGTGACGTCCAGATCCAAAGATCTCCACAGCCGCACCTGTCGGTGGATACACCTCCTGTCAGTTCAGCGCACACACCGTGTCACTGTATCTGTTTGCAGAGCCACACTCATGGGGCACTTAGACAAATTTCACATCCAGCTCGACAGTGATTGTCTACTGGCTGTTAACATGCTAATAGTGTGAATGGCCAGACATTTTCTAACTGCCATGTGAGCAGTGTTAGATGTTTGTGCGTGTCACCTGGAATTGGCCGACACCTGCCGCGAGAAGGTTCAATGGTCTCTCACAGGGCACACTCTGTCTTTCAGCTGCTGGTGTGCGCAAATAGTTGTACCAACAGATGTTCGAGGCATTGGAAGCAGCTATGAATTTACATGTTTTGCATACGATTCCTGCTTCATGTGCACTAAATACGCAATTTGACCAAATTCGCACTATGTGTGAAGGGGCTCTAAGAAATTATGAGAAAGTGCAGGAGACAGCAAAAAAGACATATAGGGCATTGATTTGGAAAATGATAGGCATGTACGATGTGAGTGAATGAAGACATAGATGTATAGACTAAGAAACAACTGGATTTGTGTGTATGTCCCTCTCATGTCCAAACTGGATTGGTTAGTCCAGAAAACAGGATCCCTTGTACATTAACCCGAAATGTCAATCAATCAATCAATCAATTTTTTTATATAGCGCCAAATCACAACAAACAGTTGCCCCAAGGCGCTTTATATTGTAAGGCAAGGCCATACAATAATTATGTAAAACCCCAACGGTCAAAACGACCCCCTGTGAGCAAGCACTTGGCTACAGTGGGAAGGAAAAACTCCCTTTTAACAGGAAGAAACCTCCAGCAGAACCAGGCTCAGGGAGGGGCAGTCTTCTGCTGGGACTGGTTGGGGCTGAGGGAGAGAACCAAGAAAAAGACATGCCACCAGGCGAATAATCTCTTCATCAGAAACTTCCTCATCTTCTTCAAAAACAATCGATGTGTCACTTAAATCTTCTCTGTCTGTGTCTGCCGTATTGTAAACAGAGCCGCGCTGTGACACATTTACTCACATGACGTCACATCTGTCGCAGCGAAAAAGTAAGTCAACTCGGAGGCGGTAAATTCAAATTCTCAGATGGGCAACAAAATGTTTAAATCCCTGTTCAGTGTAATTTTATGGTAAAAAAACAGACATGTGGAAAAAGCTTTTTTTATTCTTCAAGAATATGTTAAAACGTCATGGCGTGGCAGGGACACTTTAATAACTCTCAAAAATTTGATGTTCCTTTGTATTGTTAAAAATGTTTATTAGTATGACCTAAGCAGTGGGTCACCCCTTTGAGTCTAGTCTGCTTGAGGTTCCTTCCTCAGTATTATCAAAGGGAGTTTTTTCTTACCACTGTCGCCTGTGTGCTTGCTCTAGGGATTGGTAAGGTTAGACCTTATTTGTGTGACGCGCCTTGAGGCAGCTTTGCTGTGATTTGACGCTATATAAATGAAATGAAAAAAATAAATAAATGTTTGGCCAGCATAAATTTCATTTTGTCACACGAGAGCGTAATGTCATGTTTTTAAAGGCTCACAGCTGTATGGCGCTCCACAGTGTGATGCCACATATTTATGACAACACTGAAGCTGGTTGAACCCTAACTTTACAAAATGGGTATTTTGTGTTTTGAAGACCAACCTGAGCTCAAAGTGTTCACTTTGTAAGTCTGGTTTTGATAGCAGTGATGGGTTAAATAAATAAGGCAAATTATTTATACAGTATGAACATATTTAATGTTTCTATAATCAGCTTGGCAACACAAGACAAGGCGAGAGCAGACACACACACACACACGCGTGTGTGTATGTACAACCCCTGGCAAAAATTATGGCGTCACCGGCCTCGGAGGATGTTCATTCAGTTGTTTAATTTTGTAGAAAAAAGCAGATCACAGACATGACACAAAACTAAAGTCATTTCAAATGGCAACTTTCTGGCTTTAAGAAACACTATAAGAAATCAAGAAAAAAGATTGTGGCAGTCAGTAACTGTTACTTTTTTAGACCAAGCAGAGGAAAAAAAATATGGACTCACTCAATTCTGAGGAAAACATTATGGAATCACCCTGTAAATTTTCATCCCCAAAACTAACACCTGCATCATATCAGATCTGCTCGTTAGTCTGCATCTAAAAAGGAGTGAACACACCTTGGAGAGCTGTTGCACCAAGTGGACTGACATGAATCATGGCTCCAACATGAGAGATGTCAATTGAAACAAAGGAGAGAATTATCAAACTCTTAAAAGAGAGTAAATCATCACGCAATGTTGCAAAAGATGTTGGTTGTTCACAGTCAGCTGTGTCTAAACTCTGGACCAAATACAAACAACATGGGAAGGTTGTTAAAGGCAAACATACTGGTAGACCAAGGAAGACATCAAAGCGTCAAGACAGAAAACTTAAAGCAATATGTCTCAAAAATTGAAAATGTACAACAAATGAGGAACGAATGGGAGGAAACTGGAGTCCACGTCTGTGACCGAACTGTAAGAAACCGCCTAAAGGAAATGGGATTTACATACAGAAAAGCTAAACGAAAGTATCGGACCTTTTTATTTTTTTCAAAAACCTGATGTATTTGAATCACGTGTGCTTGCATGAGCAAACCTTGAACCTTCGTGCGCATGCATGAACTTTTTCACGCCTGTCGATTGCATCATTTTCTGGTAAGCAGCCTTTGTGTGAGGTGTGTGTCGTGCGTTCGGCGTTTTTTCATTCCAAGGAAAAAGACGGAACGACTTGAGCAGCACCGCATCAAAACCATACAACGGTCACATGATGGTCACACGACGGTCCCGCATCACCACAGCGTTCACTTTGGAAATGATGTGGTCATTTCAGCGTGTTGATGGCCGACCGGAGCGTGCCTCGCTGTCCACCGTTGTACGGACGTCTTTAAACCGGTGGTACCGCTCCTTAATCTGTGTGATGCCCATAGGATCGTCACCGAAAGCCGTCTGAATCATCCAGATGGTTTCCACCTGGCTGTTGCCCAGTTTCTGGCAAAATTTGCTGCGGCGCTGCACAAGTCGTTCCGTCTTTTTCCTTGGAATGAAAAAATGCCGAGCGCACGACACACACATCACACAAAGGCTGCTTACCACAAAATGATGCAATCGAAAGGTGTGAAAAAGTTCACGTATGCGCACGAAGGTTCAAGGTTTGCTCATGCAAACAAACAAAGGTCAAAAGGTCCGATACTTTTCTAACAGACCTCATATTTTTCGTGACATTACTTATACCACACAATGTCAAATGATGAGCTGATCAATTTAAGCTTTAGATCACCTTTCCAGCTCTGTTGGCTGCGAAGTTACCCAGGAAAACAAGATTTTTTCATGTGTTTGACATTTTCAGAAAGTCACTCATTTTCTTATATTCAGTAATGATATACTGATATCCAAAATTGTTGCACTGATACTTAGGCCACTTGCCAACAAATGTGCAAAGTTTTCACACAGAACCAATAACTCACAGCTCCAATGTGATATATCTGTTAAAACTCAAACCCTGTCTTTATATTAAAGGTTTAGAGAGTAAGTGCAGTTCCGGGTGTTGTGTTGGACAGTTGCAATTCCTGTTTTATGCAAAGTGAACTTCTTCACAGTCGGTCACACCGTAAATACTCGTCCTGCTGCTGTCAGCTGATCAGATCAGCTTCAACATCAACATGTTGCGTGTCGCTGTGCTGCTGCTGGCCGCTGGATCCTGTGAGTGTCTCTGAGACAGACAACCTCACATGACCATCACACTGACTCCACTGCTTTCACGCTCACTGTGCAACAATATTCCACATTTTTTTCCTCCACAGGTGTGAAGTGTGAACAGCTGACGCAGCCGACCTCTGTGACTGTGCAGCCAGGTCACCGTCTGTCCATCACCTGTCAGGTGTCTTATTCTGTCTCCAGCTACTACACAGCTTGGATCAGACAGCCTGCAGGGAAAGGACTGGAGTGGATTGGACAGAAATATACAGGAGACACACACATAAAAGATTCCCTGAAAAACAAGTTCAGTTTGGATCTGGACTCATCCAGAAACACAGCGACTCTAAACGGAGACAATATGCAGCCTGAAGACACTGCTGTGTATTACTGTGCCAGAGACACACAGTAACACAACCCATCAGTAGACCTGAACACAAAGTCATCAGTGACTGTAACAAGACTTTACCAGAGGAGGCGCTGTTTAACCACTAATAATTTTAATCACAGCTCACCAAACAGGAAAATTTGTTTTGTACAACACTCACTCATCTTCAACCACTTACTCCAACTGAGGGTCACAGGCGGACTGGAGCCTATCCCAGCAGTCATAGGGCGTGAGGTGGGGTTCACTCTGGACAGAACGTCTGTCTGTCACAGGGCCACATATAGACAAACAAAGACATTAACACACACACGCCTACAGACAATTTATAGTTTCCAGTCCCTCTAACCTGCATATCTTTGGATGTGGAGGAAGCCGGAGCACCCAGAGGGAACATGCAAACTCCACAGAGAAAGGCCACAAGTGGGAATCAATCCCATGACCTTCTCCCTGTGAGGTAACAGTGCTGACCTTTTTGTGCAACACTGAATATGAAAAACAAACAACCAAATGAATAAAAACAATTCAATGAATAATAAATAAATTGTCACCATTCTTGCTGTTTTTACCCCATAACTCCATAACATTTAGTCATACAGTCCAAACTATACTTTTTTTGGAATATTTATTTTTAGATAAATTGATGTGGTATATTTTTCAATATCATTGGAGCATATTTAAATTTTGACCTACTGAAAATTCAAGTGGCTACTTGATTTTTTTTTTTCTTCAAAAGAGTAATGTGTAATGAATATTTGTGCCAAATTTGCTTGTATCACCATCTGAAGTATTGTTTCAGTTTTCTGCTGCACTATTACAGGATGATGGAATTCTCTCTCTCTCACACACACACACACACACACACACACACACACACACACACACACACACACACACACACACACACACACACACACACACAGTTGACTTAAAAGCTTTTCTATTTGACATGTTGAGTTCACAAAATTCATTCCAGCAGAAGAAGCTGATTGTCTTCACTGGTGTCTCGTGTGGACAGTTTCTCCCTGATACACAGAAAGAAGAAGAGTACAGAAATCTTTAAAAGCCAATATATCACTGTCATTACAAACTGTCTCACTAATTAAGAACACATTGTTTTCATGTGTTCGTTGTGACTGAAACGTGTTTGAAACCATCTTTGTCTTCATGTTTGTCAAACTGACTTTTGGTGTTTTTTGCTCTTTAATTTTTTTTATTGTAAATTCTCACTGAAAACATGCTTCATTTAAACTCTTAAACCCTAGAGCCCCCAAATTTGGGGACTTGCCCTGTTTTGGAACATTTCAACACTCATAACTAACCAATGCTGACACCAACATACACTTATTATACATCAAAATGTCAAGCGAAGTATCCTCTACAAAGGTTTCAACTAACCACAGCTGAAACGCCAAGCAAATAAAGACATTAATTGGAATTCATTTTTGGGGGGAAAAAAACTCATTTACTCGTACCAAGTATTATTTACTTTAAAAAATTTTTTGCATCCACAACATGCCCTAGGACCTGTCTTTTAGCTGATCCAAACCTTTGCATTTTTGACCTTGTACAAGCTGAGAAATAAATCATAATGTATGGGTATGTGATTTTGGTGAAATAAGCTCTAAGGCTTAAGGGGTTAACAGTTTGAAAAATCAAATAATTTTCTGTCTAGTATGCAGTCATAAAAATTCAACCTATGAAAATCCTCCAATTTCAGGACAATTTTTAAATTCACATTGAAAATATAATAAATTTTATATTGTAAAATTAATTTTGTTTGTGTCACAAGTTTTAGTGCTGCCATCCATCGATCCAATTTCTATACCTGCTTACTCCAGTGAAGGGTCATGGGGGACTGGAGCCTATGACAGCAGTCATGGGGTGGGGGGTCACCGGGGACATGATGCCTGTCTGTCAAAGGGATGACTCTATCATACTAATTAAAAAAAACAAACAAAACAAACAACAAGATTGAAAGTTTATTGATTCTGCTTTGATCGTGAGGAGGAGTCCATGCAAAACTTACACATCTACAAATGTGAGAGCAGAGACGATGCCAGAGGACAGCGGACACACAGTTTGACATGATGGACTACAAGACAGGACTGCTGCTTCTAACTGTCTGCTGGACAGGTCAACAGTTTCACTGCTTCTGAATATTTCTTCACATTTATTCACTTTGTGCATGTTGAAGTTTCTTATTCTTTATTTTATGTTGACAGGTGTTGATGGTCAGACTCTGACACAGTCTGAAGCAGTGATTAAAAATCCTGGACAATCTCACAAACTGACCTATGAAGCTTCTGGATTCACATTCAGCAGCTACTGGATGTATTGGATCAGACAGGCTCCTAGAAAAGGGCTGGAGTGGATCGCTGCTATTAAATATGATAGCAATGAGCTTTATTACTCTCAGACTGTCCAAAGCCGATTCATCGTCTCCAGAGACAACAGCAGACAGCAGCTTTATCTGCAGATGAACAGCCTGAAAACTGAAGATTCTGCTGTTTATTATTGTGCCAGAGACCCACAGTAACTGGAGTTTGTTGAGCAGCTGCACAAAAACACACAGAGAGAAACTTTACTGCACCAACAAACCACAAATAGCTCACATTATCAGTTTCATAATCAAGACAATATTCCAGTATGGCTCAATGAAAATACCACTTTTTCAGAACATGTGGTTTTTCAACCAAAATTCCAAGAGAAAAATTTAATTTCAACATGAATAAACATGAATGTTAAAAATATATGTTCCTTATATAATCTCAGTGTAATTTTTTTCCAGTGTCCAATCATACTCCAGAGGTCATTTATTTAGTTTTATCCACTTAAGTGACTTTTAGTCACATTTGTCAAAATTATCTTGCCGACTGTAATGATGTGATTTTTTTTTAAATCTTTCTAAAGTTTCAATTTCATTATTATAGCGCCAAATCGCCACAAAGCTGCCTCAAGGCCTTTCACACAAGTAAGGTTGAACCTTACCAACTCCTAAAGCAAGAACACAGGCGACAGTGGTAAAGAAAAAACTCCCTCTCATTATTTGAGGGAGAAACCTCAAGCAGACCAGACTCGAAGGGGAAAAATTGTTTTTTTTTCTCTGTTCAAATATGTACAAGCTGATCAAGCTGAAGAAGGAGTTCTACTTATCTTTGTTGGTAGGTGGGACCCCAGAGGCAGCTGACAGGTACCGGCAGGCCAAGCATGCCGCAGCCCGTGCAGTCGCAGAGGCAAAAACTCGGGTCTGGGAGGAGTTCGGGGAGGCTATGGAGGAGGACTATCGGTTGGCTTCGAAGAGATTCTGGCAAACCGTCCGATGCCTCAGGAGGCGGGAGCAGCTCTCCACCAGCACTGTTTAAGGTGCGGGTGGGGAGCTGTTGACCCTGACTGGGGATGTTGTCGGGCGGTGGAAGGAGTACTTCGAGGATCTCCTCAATCCCATCGTCACGTCTTCCGAAGAGGAAGCAGAGACTGGGGACTCAGAGGCGGACTCATCCATTACCCAGGCCGAAGTCACCGAGGTGGTTAGAAAGCTCCTTGGTGGCAAGGCTCCTGAGGTGGATGAAAGCCGTCCTGACTACCTTAAGTCTCTGGATGTTGTGGGACTGTCTTGGCTGACACGCCTCTGCAACATCGCGTGGCGATCGGGGACAGTGCCTCTGGATTGGCAGACTGGGGTGGTGGTCCCTCTGTTTAAGAAGGGGGACCGGAGGGTGTGTTCCAACTATAGGAGGATCACACTCCTCAGCCTCCCCGGTAAGGTCTATTCCAGAGTACTGGAGAGGAGAATTCGGCCAATGGTCGAACCTCGGATTCAGGAGGAGCAGTGTGGTTTTCGTCCTGGTCGCGGCACACTGGACCAGCTCTACATGCTCCATCGGGTGCCCGAGGGTTCATGGGAGTTCGCCCAACCAGTCCACATGTGTTTTGTGGATCTGGAGAAGGCGTTCGACCGTGTCCCTTGGGGCACCCTGTGGGGAGTGCTCCGGGAGTACGGGGTCCGGGGTCCTTTGCTAAGGGCTATCCGGTCCCTGTACGACCGCAGCAGGAGCTTGGTTCGCATTGCCGGTAGTAAGTCAAACCTGTTTCCAGTGCACGTTGGCCTCCGCCAGGGCTGCCCTTTGTCACCGGTTCTGTTCATTATTTTTATGGACAGAATTTCTGTGCACAGCCAGGGTGTAGAGGGGTCTGGTTTGGGAACCACAGAATCTCGTCTCTGCTGTTTGCGGACAATGTGGTTCTGTTGGCTTCATCAAATCAGGACCTTCAGCGTGCACTGGGGCGGTTTGCAGCCGAGTGTGAAGCATCTGGGATGAAAATCAGCACCTCCAAATCCGAGGCCATGGTTCTCGACTGGAAAAAGGTGCTTTGCCCTCTTCAGGTCGGTGGAGTGTCCTTGCCTCAAGTGGAGGAGTTTAAGTATCTCTGGGTCTTGTTCACAAGTGTGGGATGGTTGGAGCGTGAGATCGATAGACGGATCGGTGCAGCATCTGCAGTAATGCGGTCGCTGTATCGGATCGCCGTGGTGAAGAGAGAGCTGAGCAGGGGGGCAAAGCTCTCGATTTACTGATTGATCTACGTTCTGATCCTCACCTATGGTCATGAGATTTGGCTCATGACCGAAAGAACAAGATCGCGAGTACAAGCGGCCGAGATGAGTTTCCTCCGCAGGGTGGCTGGGTGCTCCCTTAGAGATAGGGTGAGGAGCTCGGTCACTCGGGAGGAGCTCGGAGTCGAGCCACTGCTCCTCCACGTCAAAAGGAGTCAGTTGAGGTGGCTCGGGCATCTTTTCCGGATGCCCCCTGGATGCCTCGCTGGAGAGGTGTTCCGGGCACGTCCCATTGGGAGAAGGCCCCAGGGAAGACCCAGGACACGCTGGAGGGACTACATCTCTTGACTGGCTTGGGAATGCCTTGGGGTTCCCCCGGAGGAGCTGGGGGAGGTGTGTGTGGATCGGGAGGTCTGGGCGGCTTTGCTTGAGCTGCTGCCCCCGTGACCCGACTCCAGATAAAGCGGAAGAAAATGGATGGATGGATGGATGAAGTCGATGCATATGTTTGTATTGCTCAATGGAGAAAATTATTTGTACTTTATAATAAGAATTCTTTGTGGTAATGTAAGGGTGAATCACACAGTAAGATCAAGGGCCCCTTCACACATAGTACAACTAAGTACACATCGGGGCAAATCACGGCGGAACAGCTCGTATGAGTGAACCACAAAAACATTGAGCCGACGGGCAGGCATGCACGATGCCACTGCGACAGTTTTGTGCATGAGGGAACACAGTGCGAGCAGCTGCAGCATGTGTAACCACATTGCGCAGCTGCTGTCAAAATAATAATAAATACATGCCACCCACGGGATTCAAACCTGCACTTTCCAAAATCTCTGACAGCCAGAAACTTTACTACTAAACTACCATTGCTGTCCTATAAAAGGTGTGGCAAAATGCCTGATATCAAGAAGGACATTGACGTATTAAAATAAATAAATAAAACCACACACCATATAAAAACACCGCATTTTATTGAATCTCTCTAATCAAGTGGGCAATACTTGTATGATCCATCTGTTCCTCTGTAGATGACCCATGGTCACAGACGTACAGTTATGAAATGACATGAATGAGAAGCAGGGTGCTCTTATCATGTCCACATCTGCTGGCAGGGTGTCCAGCCGAGCCCACGCAAGTGTCCTGCCTGATACATGTGTCTTGTGGACGGCGCGCCGCAGGATAGACACAACATCATGTGGAACAGAGCTCACGTAGGTGACGTGACATTCAGATCTCCCACTGCGTGTTATGATCTAAAGGTCCATTTCACCTTGGTCAGCCTGTCAATGTGCGCTCACTTTTGCTGCAGCCCATTGAAACAGTGATAAGTTTTTAATGTATGTCCATGGGAGGACAGCAAGGAGACACACAAGCGTCACAGTGGACAGTAGTTAGTTCATGTCCGTCCAAACACGGTACGTGTTCCCCAGCCATGCCGTCCAGATCGATAGATCTCCACAGCCGCTCCTGTCGGCAGACACACCCCGTCAGTTCACCGCACACATCGACGTGTTACTGTGTTTGCAAAGCCACACTCGTGGGGCGCTTAGACAAATTTCACATCCAGCTTGACAGTGATTGTCTGCTGGCTGTTGCCATGCTAATAGTGTGAATGGCCACACACCATATAAAAACACTGCATTTTATTGAATCCCTCAAATCAAGCGGACAATACAAGTATGATCCATCTGTTCCTCTGTAGATGACCCATGATCACAGACGTATAGTCATGGAATGACATGAATGTTAAAGCAGGGCGCTCTTATCATGTCCACATCTGCTGGCGGCATGTGTGGCCCGACACACGTGTCTTGTGGACAGCATGCCGCAGGTCTGACACCGCATCATGTGGAACAGAGCTCACATGGGTGATGTGGCAGTCAGATTGCCCGCTGTGTGTTATGATCTGATGGTCCATATCAACCTGTGTAACCTGTCAATGTGCTCTCTGTGCGCACACTCTCTGCAACCCATCACAACAGCGATATGTTTTTATTTATGTCCAAGTGAGGACAGCAAGGAGATACACAAGCGTCACAGTGGACAGTTGTTAGTTCATGTCCGTCCAAACACGGTACATGTTCCCCAGCCATGCCGTTCAGATCGACAGATCTCTACAGCCGCTCCTGTCGGCGGACACACCCCGTCAGTTCAACACACACACCAACGTGTCACTGTGTCTGTTTGCAAAGCCACACTCATGGGGGCATGAGACAAATTTCACATCAAGCTCGACAGCGATTGTCTGCTGACTGTTGTCGTGTCAGTAGTGCAAATGGCCACACATTTCCTAAGTGGCAAGAGAGCGGTGATAGATGTTTGTGAGTCAGCTGGAATTTGGCTGACACCTGCCACGGGAGGGTTCAATGGGCTGTCACAGTGCACACTCTGTCTTTCAGCCACTGGTATGTGCAAATAGTTGTAGCAAGGCGTTAGAGGCTGCTATGATTTTACACGTATTCCTGCTTCATGCATAATTGGACCACATTCGTACTATGTGAAGGGGCCCTAAGTTTTAAGACAGAACTGTAGGATGAGAAACGGTTCCATAGAGAAAACAATGAACTGTTACAAAAACTAAAGGAAATAACTTGACACTAAAATATTCATAATTCTTATTTTGCATTGTCAGTGACTGTTAGAATGAATAAAGTTTGTTAATGTTTAAACTGTAACCAGACCTTCAGAAAAACACCGCATCTCCAAATGTCCCCCAGACACCCAAAGATTTAACACACAAGTATAATATGAAAGTGTGTCACAGTCCAAAATAAACAGAACAAATGTGTGTGTTTCTGTTTTCAGACATGATGATTCCACATACAGGATTGTGATCACTGCTCATGTTTGCGCAAGCTGCCACAGAGGATTCAGGACAGAGCCACGTCTGGATTGGACACAAGTCTGACCTCAGATGTCCTTGAAGGGCTCAAACCCTGGACTTTATTGATGTGAGACAAGAGTGCAAACTACTGCTTCAGCTTAATTCCTGGTTTGAAAAAGAAGTAAACAAACATAACTACAATAATTAAAAACAAAAATTGCTTCCATAATTGAAAACAACAAACACATCCCAGTACTTAATGAAAAAGAAGTACATGTATCATATTGATATATAATCTGAATAACCACTAGGAGCAGCAGAATATCATAATTATGGTGATATGCAGGACAGTTTGACAGGATCTGGTTAGTACTTGGATGGGAGACCTCTTTGGAACACCAACAGCTGTGTGTGTTTCTCCAGGTAAAACTGGAGTTGAGTCAGGAAGGGCATCTGGCGTAAAACTTGTGCCACTTACCAATGCGGATCTGGTTGTATCCGCTGTGGCGACCCCGAACAAAACCGGGAGCAGCCGAATGAACAACAACAATGCAGGACAGTTTGACAAAAACCTGAAATACATTAAACACACTGAAAGAAACACAAGAAAATGTGTTTTTATAGAAAGATGGAATGAACATGTAAAGAATGAGTTGACAAAATTCATTTCACCAGAAGAAGCTGACTGTCTTCACTCATGTCTCATGTGGACAGTTACTCTCTGACACACAGAAAGTCGGTTGTCTCTATATTGTTCCAGTTGATTTTTGGTCTTTTACCTGTTTAATTTTTGTTGCACATTCTCACTGAAAAGTCTTTTCTTTTTTAACTATTTGAATTAAACAAATCTAATTTTCTGTCTGATATGTCGTAAATTAATAATTCATCCTGTGAAAATGATCCAGCTGAAGCAGAAATTTTAAATTGACATTCAACAATAAATTCACATTCAAATTTATTTTGTTCATTTCACAGCTCTGTTGACGTCATCTCTCATAGTGAAAAGGAGTAAATGCAAAATGTCCATGTTTATGTGAACAAAAAAAAAATTTTTTTTTTTTTGTCTAATAAGCAGTAATATAGCGAATCAAGCAAAAATTCAAAATCAAGATAAAATTTATTTTGTTCAACACCTCTTAACTGTATCTTATTTCAAATTCAACAAAGGAGAAAGAAGTTCATCAAGTCCAGTTCAATAATGAGGAGTTGTCGATGCAAAACTACCACATCTACAAATGTGAGCGTAGAGACAATGACAGAGGACAGTGGACACACAGTTTGACATGATGGACTACAGGACAGGACTGCTGCTTTTGACTGTCTGCTGGACAGGTCAACATTTTCACTGGATCTGAATATTTCTTCATATTTATACACTTTGTGCATGTTGAAGATTTTTATTCTTTATTTTATGTTGGTGTTGATGGTCAGACTCTGACACAGTCTGAAGCAGTGGTTAAAAATCCTGGACAATCTCACAAACTGACCTGTGAAGCTTCTGGATTCACATTCAGCAGGAAAAGGAGTGGAGTGGATCGCTTGGATACACAGTAGTGGTGGCAGCCCTTATTATCCTCAGTCAGTCCAGAACCGGTTCATTGTCTCCAGAGACAACAGCAGACAGCAGCTGTATCTGCAGATGAACAGCATGAAAACTGAAGATTCTGCTTTTTATTATTGTGCCAGACACACACAGTGACTGGAGTTTGTTGAGCAGCTGCACAAAAACATGAGTGAAACTTTACAGCACCAACAAACTACAACTTCACATAATCAGTGTCTCAGCTTTATTTATCCATCCATCCATTTTCTTCCGCTTTATCCGGAGTCGGGTCGCGGTGGAAGCAGCTCAAGCAAAGCCGCCCAGACCTCCCGATCCACACACACCTCCCCCAGCTCCTCCAGGGGAACCCAAAGGCGTTCCCAAGCCAGCTGAGAGATGTAGTCCCTCCAGCATGTCCTGGGTCTTCCCCGGGGCCTCCTCCCAGTGGGATGTGCCCTAACACCTCTCCAGCGAGGCGTCCAGGGGGCATCCGGAAAAGATGCCCGAGCCACCTCAACTGACTCCTTTTGATGTGGAGGAGCAGCGGCTCGACTCCAAGCTCCTCCCGAGTGACAGGGAGGAGCTCGGGCAGCTTTATTTAGTACAAGAAAATATTACATTATTGTTCAGCGAAAACACCAGTTTTCCAGAACATGTGGTTTATCAACCAAAATTCCAAGAGGAAAATAAAATTTCAACATGAATATACATGAAGATTTAAAAATATGTTCCTTATTCGATCTCAGAGATTCACCGTTTTGTTTATGAAGCATTTGGAATTTTTTGGAATTTTTTTTCCAATGTCCAGTCAGACTCCAGTGTTAGTTTCTTTGTTTTTATCCACTTTTGTGACTATTAGTAACTTTTGTCAAAATTATCTTGCTGACTGTAATGATGTGAAAATATTTTTATCTTTCTTAATTTTCAATTTATTTCATTAATGCAGTGCCAAATCACAATAAAGCTGCCTCAAGGCCCTTCACATAAGTAAGGTCTAACCTTACCAACCCCCAGAACAAACACACAGGTGACAGTGGTAAGAAAAAACTCCCTCTGATTATTTGGGGAAGAAACTTCAAGCAGACCAGACAAAAGGGGTGACCCACTGCTTGGGCCATATACCAACACACTTGACAATACAAATACACAGGAAATTTTGGCAGTCCATGCTGGTGTCCATGACGGGAGACTAGCTGGGGAGGGGAGGGGAAGGGTTGGGTCCACAGATCCCGTTTATTTTATGACCATTACAGAAGAAGACTCCCACTTCTGGATGCAGCCGCACCTCGGACTGAGAGAAGAAACAGAATCAGGTGGCAGAAAAACTACAAATAAGGTATCATTTGTCAACATTAAGCAACAAGAAAAACAGAAGAATACTAAGGTTTCTCTGTTCAAATATGTATTGATGAAGTCAATTAATTTGTTTGTATTCTTCAAATCACAAAATTATTTGTACTTTATCATAAAAATACTTTGTGGTCATGTAAGGGTGAATCACACAGTAAAATTAAGGTTTAACACACAACTGTATGATGAGAGTGAAACTGTTCTACAGAGAAAACAATGAAGAGTTAAAAAACTAAAATAAAATTAACTTGACACCAAAATATTCATGATTCTTATTTTGCAGGTGTTGGCAGTGACAGACTGTTAGAATGAATAAAGTTCATCTGTTAATGTTTAAACCTTCAGAAAAACACCACACGTGCCTCCAAATGTCCCCCAGACAAAGATTTAACACACGTTTAATATTAAAATTTGTCACAGTCCAAAATAAACAGAACAAACTGAAGTGTGTTTCTGTTTTCAGACGTGATTATTCCACATGCAGGATTGTGATCACTGTTCATGTTTGCATGAGCTGCAACAGAGGATTCCGAACAGATCCACGTCTGGATTGGACACAAGTTTAACCTCAGATGTCCTTGAAGGGTTCGAACCCTGGAATGCAAACTACTGCTTCAGTTTACCTCATGATTTGAAAAAGATACATATCATCACAATAATAATAATAATAATAATAAAAAACTGCTTCCATAACTGAAAACAACAAACATATCTTCCTCCTCATATCATATTGATATACGAGGTCTGTCAATAAAGTATAGGTCTTTTTTATTTTTTTCAAAAACTATATGGATTTCATTCATATGTTTTTACGTCATACATGCTTGAACCCTCGTGCGCGTGCGTGAGTTTTTCCACGCCTGTCGGTGACGTCATTCGCCTGTGAGCACTCCTTGTGGGAGGAGTCGTCCAGCCCCTCGTCGGAATTCCTTTGTCTGAGAAGTTGCTGAGAGACTGGTGCTTTGTTTCATCAAAATTTTTTCTAAACCTGTGAAACACATCGAAGTGGACACGGTTCGAAAAATTAAGCTGGTTTTCCGTGAAAATTTTAACGGCTGATGAGAGATTTTGAGGTGATACTGTCACTTTAAGGACTTCCCACGGAGCGAGACGTCTTGCAGCGGTCCCAGGTGCCGTCGTCAGCCTGTTTCAAGCTGAAAACCTCCACATTTCAGGCTCTATTGATCCAGGATGTCGTGAGAGAACAGAGAAGTTTCAGAAGAAGTCGGTTTCAGCATTTTATCTGGATATTCCACTGTTAAAGGAGATTTTTTTAATGAAAGACGTGCGGGCGGATTGCAGCGTCGGCTCGCAGCCACCGCGACGCTCCGCCACAGGAAAAACACCTCCATTGGAAGCCTTAAGGACAAGTTGGAACATGTCCAGCTGTTAAACAATTTCTCATATACTCACTCCACTGAAAGCCATCAAAAGCCGCCTGGATTTTACAAATGGTTATCAACACAGAGGTGTTTTTCCTGTGCCGCCGCACCACGCCGGCTGCGTCCCGACGCGCGGACCCGTCCGCACGTCTTTCATTAAAAAAATCTCCTTTAACAGTGGAATATCTGGATAAAATGCTGAAACCGACTTCTTCTGAAACTTCTCTGTTCTCTCACAACGTCCTGGATCAATAGAGCCTGAAATGTGGAGGTTTTCAGCTTGAAACAGGCTGACGACGGCGCCTGGGACCGCTGCAAGACGTCTCGCTCCGTGGGAAGTCCTTAAAGCGACAGTATCACCTCAAAATCTCTCATCAGCCGTTAAAATTTTCACGGAATCCAGCTTAATTTTTCAAACCGTGTCCACTTCGATGTGTCTCACAGGTTTAGAAAAAATTTTGATCAAACAAAGCGCCAGTCTCTCAGCAACTTCTCAGACAAAGGAATTCCGACGAGGGGCTGGACGACTCCTCCCACAAGGAGTGCTCACAGGCGAATGACGTCACCGACAGGCGTGGAAAAACTCACGCATGCACACGAGGGTTCAAGCATGTCTGACGTAAAAACATATGAATGAAATCCATATAGTTTTTGAAAAAAATAAAAAGGACCTATACTTTATTGACAGCCCTCGTATAAATATATAATCTGGATAACCAGTAGGGGGTGATGTCCACTTCGATTGTGAGGAGGAGTCAATGCAAAACTTTCACATCTACAAATGTGAGAGCAGAGACAATGCCAGAGGACAGTGGACACACAGTTTGACATGATGGACTACAGGACAGGACTGTTGCTTCTAACTGTCTGCTGGACAGGTCAACATTTTCACTGGATCTGAATATTTCTTCACATTTATACATTTTGTACATCTTGAAGTTTTTTTTTATTCCTTATTTTCTGTTGACAGGTGTTGATGGTCAGACTCTGACACAGTCTGAAGCAGTGGTTAAAAATCCTGGATAATCTCACAAACTGACCTGTACAGTTTCTGGATTCTCATTAAGCAGCTACTGGATGGGCTGGATCAGACAGGCTCCTGGAAAAGGGCTGGAGTGGATCGCGATCGATGCTGGCAGTAGCAAATATTATCCTCAGTCAGTCCAGAACCGGTTCATCGTCTCCAGAGACGACAGCAGACAGCAGCTGTATCTGCAGATGAACAGCCTGAAAACTGAAGATTCTGCTGTTTATTATTGTGTCAGAGAGACACAGTGACTGGAGTTTGTTGAGCAGCTGCACAAAAACACAGTGAAACTTTACTGCACCAACAAACTACAAACTGTCACACAATCAATGTCTCAGCTTTATTTAGTACATGAAAATATTACATTATTGTTAAATGAAAATAATACTTCTTCCCCAGCATGTTTTTTTCCCAGTCAAATTTCCAAGAGAAAATGTAAAATGTCAAGAAAAGATACACACTCACACTCATCTTCAACCGCTTAGTCCAATCAAGGGTCACGGGGGGCTGGAGCCTATCCCAGCAGTCATAGAGCGCGAGGCGGGGTACACCCAGGACAGGACGCCAGTCTGTCGCAGGGCCACAAACAGACACATACACACCCACTCGCACACCTACAGACAATTTAAAGATTCCAATCCACCTAACCCGCATGTCTTTGGATGTGGGAGGAAACCGGAGCACCCGGAGGAAACCTACGCAAACACCGGGAGAATATGCAAACTCCACACAGAAAGACCACAGGCAGGAATTGAACCCGTGACCTTCTCGTTACAGTGCTAACAACTAAGCTACCGTGTTTCCCTAAGAAAATATACATAAATGTTAAAAATCAGTCTTTTTTTTCATCTCAGATCTTCATTTTTGTTTTGTTCATGAAGGTTTTAGAAAATGATCACAATTTTCTTGCAGTGTCTGATCAGACAGGGCCGGGTGACACACCGCAATAGGCAGCCACAGACCATGGCCAAATGGCATGGGTGGGCACGGATCAGGTAGATTACATGTCCTTGTCCCATATGGGGGCCGAGTGAAACAAGTATGGCATCCGAGTGCGTAGTGTGTGTCCCTCGAACAACAAAAATGGCTGTGTTTTGTGGCCCCCCTGAGTGACATGAATGCTGCCAAAGTGTGTCGTGTGTCTCCCCCGAGCGTCATAAATGAGTATGAGTGTGTCAGTTCCACAGAGAAAACAATGAGAAAACACTCAGCCTAGGCTCGTGTGTCATACATCACACTGACAAAGTGAGGAACCTTGGGGTAATTTTTGTTCCTTCGTTGTCCTTTGGCCTCCATATTAGAAATATTACTAGGACTGCTTTCTTCCACCTGCAAAATATAGCTAAGATTCGTCCCATCCTGTCTATAGCTGATGCTGAGACCCTGATCCATGCGTTCATCTCTTCTAGATTGGACTACTACAATGTTCTATTTTCTGGTTTACCGCAGTCTAGCATTAGGGGTCGCCAATTGGTTCAGAATGCTGCAGCTACACTTTTGACATGAAGCAGAAAGTTTGACCACATTACACCCATTTTGGCGTCTCTTCACTGGCTTCCTGTCCCAGTGAGATCAGATTTTAAGGTTCTGCTACTAACCTATAAAATTATTCATGGACTGGCACCTCCCTACCTAGCTGACCTAATTAAACCTTACGTACCGGCCCGGGCTTTACGTTCTCAGGGTGCAGGACTACTTTGTGTCCCTAGGGTGAATAAGAAGTCTGCGGGTCACAGAGCTTTCTTATTGTGCCCCTGTTCTGTGGAATGATCTCCCTGCGTCAATAAAACAATCAGATTCTGTGGAAACTTTCAAGTCCAGACTTAAGACAGACTTATTTTCCTTTTCATATGGCTAGCATACTGGTACAGTTTTGTTTTACGCTTTTTACTCTTTTTTTCTCTGTTTAAGGTGCAGCTCCATCCAGAGATGGGAGTTGTGTTTGTGTTGGCGATCCTCCTGTCCTGTGCACCAACAGCAATTCTTGTATATTTGTCCGTGAATTGTTCTTTGAATTATTTCTGTAATTTATGTTTGTAGCATGGCCCAAGCAGAGGGTCGCCCCTTTGAGTCGGGTCTGCTTGAGGTTTCTTCCTCAGAGGGAGTTTTTCCTTACCACTGTTGCTCTCTGGGGTGGTAAGGTTAGACCTTACCTGTGTGAAGCACCTTGAGGCAACTCTGTTGTGATTTGGTGCTATATAAAAGAAATAAATAAATAAAAATAAATAAAAAAATAAAATAAATGAACCGTTAAAAAAACTAAATAAATTAAATTGACACTAAAATTCTTAGTCTGCAGGTGTTGTCAGTGACTGACTGTTAGAATGAATGAAGTTTGTCTATTAATGTTTAAACTGTAACCAGACCTTCAGAAAACACCACACGTGTCTCCAAATGTCCCCCAGACACCCAAAGATTTAACACAAAGGTTTAATATCAAAGTGTGTCACAGTCAATCAATCAATCAATCAACTTTTTTCTTGTATAGCGCCAAATCACAACAAACAGTTGCCCCAAGGCGCTCCACATTGCAAGGCAAGGCCATACAATAATTATGAAACACAGTCTACGTCTAAAGCAACATAACCAAGGGATGGTCCAGGGTCACCCGATCCAGCCCTAACTATAAGCCTTAGCGAAAAGGAAAGTTTTAAGCCTAATCTTAAAAGTAGAGAGGGTATCTGTCTCCCTGATCTGAATTGGGAGCTGGTTCCACAGGAGAGGAGCCTGAAAGCTGAAGGCTCTGCCTCCCATTCTACTCTTACAAACCCTAGGAACTACAAGTAAGCCCGCAGTCTGAGAGCGAAGCGCTCTAATGGGGTAATATGGTACTATGAGGTCCCTAAGATAAGATGGGACCTGATTATTCAAAACCTTATAAGTAAGAAGAAGAATTTTAAATTCTATTCTAGCATTAACAGGAAGCCAATGAAGGGAGGCCAACACGGGAGAGATATGCTCTCTCCTGCTAGTCCCCGTCAGTACTCTAGCTGCAGCATTCTGAACCAACTGAAGGCTTTTTAGGGAACTTTTAGGACAACCTGATAATAATGAATTACAATAGTCCAGCCTAGAGGAAACAAATGCATGAATTAGTTTTTCAGCATCACTCTGAGACAAGACCTTTCTGATTTTAGAGATATTGCGTAAATGCAAAAAGGCAGTCCTACATATTTGTTTAATATGCGCTTTGAATGACATATCCTGATCAAAAATAACTCCAAGATTTCTCACAGTATTACCAGAGATCAGGGAAATGCCATCCAGAGTAACGATCTGGTTAGACACCATGCTTCTAAGATTTGTGGGGCCAAGTACAATAACTTCAGTTTTATCTGAGTTTAAAAGCAGGAAATTAGAGGTCATCCATGTCTTTATGTCTGTAAGACAATCCTGCAGTTTAGCTAATTGGTGAGTATCCTCTGGCTTCATGGATAGATAAAGCTGGGTATCATCTGCGTAACAATGAAAATTTAAGCAATACCGTCTAATAATACTGCCCAAGGGAAGCATGTATAAAGTGAATAAAATTGGTCCTAGCACAGAACCTTGTGGAACTCCATAATTAACTTTAGTCTGTGAAGAAGATTCCCCATTTACATGAACAAACTGTAATCTATTAGACAAATATGATTCAAACCACCGCAGCGCAATGCCTTTAATACCTATGACATGCTCTAATCTCTGTAATAAAATTTTATGGTCAACAGTATCAAAAGCAGCACTGAGGTCCACAGAACAAGCACAGAGATAAGTCCACTGTCCGAAGCCATAAGAAGATCATTTGTAACCTTCACTAATGCTGTTTCTGTACTATGATGAATTCTAAAACCTGACTGAAACTCTTCAAATAGACCATTCCTCTGCAGGTGATCAGTTAGCTGTTTTACAACTACCCTCTCAAGAATCTTTGAGAGAAAAGGAAGGTTGGAGATTGGCCTATAATTAGCTAAGATAGCTGGGTCAAGTGATGGCTTTTTAAGTAATGGTTTAATTACTGCCACCTTAAAGGCCTGTGGTACATAACCAACTAACAAAGACAGATTGATCATATTTAAGATTGAAGCATTAAATAATGGTAGGACTTCCTTGAGCAGCCTGGCAGGAATGGGGTCTAATAAGCATGTTGATGGTTTGGATGAAGTAACTAATGAAAATAACTCAGACAGAACAATCGGAGAGAAAGAGTCTAACCAAATACCGGCATCACTGAAAGCAGCCAAAGATAACGATACATCTTTGGGATGGTTATGAGTAATTTTTTCTCTAATAGTCAAAATTTTGTTAGCAAAGAAAGTCATGAAGTCATTACTAGTTAAAGTTAATGGAATACTCAGCTCAATAGAGCTCTGACTCTTTGTCAGCCTGGCTACAGTGCTGAAAAGAAACCTGGGGTTGTTCTTATTTTCTTCAATTAGTGATGAGTAGAAAGATGTCCTAGCTTCACGAAGGGCTTTCTTATAGAGCAACAAACTCTTTTTCCAGGCTAAGTGAAGATCTTCTAAATTAGTGAGACGCCATTTCCTCTCCAACTTACGGGTTATCTGCTTTAAGCTACGAGTTTGTGAGTTATACCACGGAGTCAGACACTTCTGATTTAAAGCTCTCTTTTTCAGAGGAGCTACAGCATCCAAAGTTGTCTTCAATGAGGATGTAAAACTATTGACAAGATACTCTAACTCCCTTACAGAGTTTAGGTAGCTACTCTGCTCTGTGTTGGTATATGACATTAGAGAACATAAAGAAGGAATCATATCCTTAAACCTAGTTACAGCGCTTTCTGAAAGACTTCTAGTGTAATGAAACTTATTCCCCACTGCAGGGTAGTCCATCAGGGTAAATGTAAATGTTATTAAAAAATGATCAGACAAAAGGGAGTTTTCAGGGAATACTGTTAAGTCTTCTATTTCCATACCATAAGTCAGAACAAGATCTAAAATATGATTAAAGTGGTGGGTGGACTCATTTACTTTTTGAGCAAAGCCGATAGAGTCTAATAATAGATTAAATGCAGTGTTGAGGCTGTCATTCTCAGCATCTGTGTGGATGTTAAAGTCGCCCACTATAATTATCTTATCTGAGCTAAGCACTAAGTCAGACAAAAGGTCTGAAAATTCACAGAGAAACTCACAGTAACGACCAGGTGGACGATAGATAATAACAAATAAAACTGGTTTTTGGGACTTCCAATTTGGATGGACAAGACTAAGATACAAGCTTTCAAATGAATTAAAGCTCTGTCTAGGTTTTTGATTAATTAATAAGCTGGAATGGAAGATTGCTGCTAATCCTCCGCCCCGGCCCGTGCTACGAGCATTCTGACAGTTAGTGTGACTCGGGGGTGTTGACTCATTTAAACTAACATATTCATCCTGCTGTAACCAAGTTTCTGTTAGGCAGAATAAATCAATACGTTGATCAATTATTATATCATTTACCAACAGGGACTTAGAAGAAAGAGACCTAATGTTTAATAGACCACATTTAACTGTTTTAGTCTGTGGTGCAATTGAAGGTGCTATATTATTTTTTCTTTTGAATTTTTATGCTTAAATAGATTTTTGCTAGTTATTGGTGGTCTGGGAGCAGGCACCGTCTCTATGGGGATGGGGCAACGAGGGGATGGCAGGGGGAGAGAAGCTGCAGAGAGGTGTATAAGACCACAGCTCTGCCTCCTGGTCCCAACGCTAGACAGTCACAGTTTGGAGGATCCCAAAAAATTGGCCAGATTTCTAGAAATGAGAGCTGCTCCCTCTAAAGTGGGATGGATGCCGTCTCTCCTAACAAGACCAGGTTTTCCCCAGAAGCTTTGCCAATTATCAATGAAGCCCACCTCATTTTTTGGACACCACTCAGACAGACAGCAATTCAAGGAGAACATGCGGCTAAACATGTCACTCCCGGTCTGATTGGGGAGGGGCCCAGAGAAAACAACAGAGTCCGACATTGTTTTTGCAAAGTTAC